>NW_022280128.1:563529-590977 GCF_004355925.1 Anarrhichthys ocellatus
TTCGGTATCTGTTCCCTCCTGATTCAAACAGGGCTAAAGGTATATCCCTACTCTGGAGTGATAAACCAGGCTGTACAAACATGCTAAATGCTATTGAGCCCCGTGACAATACTCCTTCACTAGCCCATTTCTCCAGACCATAATTCCTGCTTTGTAAAAGAAAACAAAAGCCCAAACAGAGAATCAAATCAGACACGCCCCCTTGAGAGTCTCACCAGCGAGGATTTGACATTTCTGCTGTATTGAAAACGTACCGAACTGTGGCACCACTGTATCGTATTGAACCGAACCGAGAATTTTGTGAACCGTTACCCCCCTAATAGAGGGTGATAAGAAGCTGTACATGGAGGGACTTAGGACCCAGGGGAATGTAGGTGAAGCATGTAACTGTAGTCTGTACCATGGCAGTAACGTGCATGAGGAAGTTAAGCTAATAAAGAGTTGTTGTTAAGAGCAGTTTGTTCTCTCGTGCATATGTTTATTTAAAAACTCGACAATATGTAATATGTATTTTGATATTGTCACGATCCTGTAACGAGACGATCGCGCAAGAGAGAGAGAGAGAGATTTTTTAGAAACCTTTATTTTCTGAAAACATGAAAAAAAACAAAAACATTGCCATGGCAATAAATTCGACACAAATCAACAAAGCTAAACAAAACTAAAAAACAATCAAAACAGTTTCTCTTCATAATATTTTCAAGGAGCGTTGAATATTCGTTCATCTCCAGACACACAACATTGTGCTTCGTTGTTGCACCGTTTCTCCATGAATCCTGCATATTGTTCATGTTCAGGTTCTGTCTCCTCACAGTATCGGCTCTCACACCCTTTCCCTGTGTGGAGGTCCAAGAGTTTAGACTCCGTTTCACTGAATGATGGTCCTGAGACCCCATTCAGCTCTGGAATAAATCCTATCTAGAAATAGATCTGTAGAGTCAGGAGCTTCCTCTCCTCTGTCATACTCCTTCAGCATCTCGACCTCGTCCTCCGTCAGTCTCTCCGCCAACCTGCTCAGGATCCTCCTGCTCTGCCGGATGGTATTCAGCCCGAGTAGAGAAGCCACTGCAGGTGCGTCTCTCAGTCCAGGAACATCTACCTGCACCAGTGTCCTCAGGGTGGTGGTCCCAGTGGAGCACAGCATGTTGCTC
This sequence comes from Anarrhichthys ocellatus, assembly GCF_004355925.1. Classification (NCBI taxonomy): domain Eukaryota; kingdom Metazoa; phylum Chordata; class Actinopteri; order Perciformes; family Anarhichadidae; genus Anarrhichthys; species Anarrhichthys ocellatus. The sequence goes on from NW_022280128.1 coordinate 564,681, forward strand.
AGACCTGGAGTCGTACCGCTCTGGATGTCCATCCTGGCTCCGTTCACCAGCGGTTCCTGAATCAGCCAGTGTGAGCACGTGGGCTCCGGTCTCTTTACATTTAAAATGGTTAAATAAATAAATAACCAAAAAACAGAAACTTGTCTTTGACTTGCCCTTAGACTGTGAGACCTTATTCACAACTAACTCCATCATTGTTCAGCTCTTTCTTTATCTTCTGAACTATTTTCTTCAGTCTGAAGCCTTCCTGCTCTGTGAGACCTCCTCTGTTTTTACTTCTCATATGTGCTCTGACAGAGTTGAAGAGCTTCTCTTTGTCAGAGAAGTAGTCCTCCACTTTATCTCTTTTTACATTTTTACTCCTCAGCAGATAACTCTTTATTTCCTCCACACTGTAGCCTTCAGAGCTCCTAGCTGCCAGCCCTGTATTTAGAGAGCTCACTGTCAGCAGCAGCGTCCTCCTCCAGACTGGACTCAGCGTCCTCCTCCAGACTGGACTCGCACTCAGCTACTCCTATACTTCCTTTCCTTGCCGCTTTTTTGGCCTGTGAGTTTCCACTATTCCCTTCCTTTTTCCTTTTCAGCTCAGGGGCTTTGAGCTGCTCCTCGTCTCCCTCCATGTCCACCTCACTACCTGTCTCCACCTGTCTCCCTCACCTCCTGGCCCCCACTTGTCTCCTCCACCCTCACTTCCTGGGCCCCACTTGTTAATTTAATTTAATTTTGCTTGTCCCCTCTGCCCTCCTCAGTACCTCTCTGGTTCTGGTCTTTATGAGAGCCGTTTTTCTCAGGACAAGCTCTACTCAGATGTCTTTCTTTTCCACAACTGAAACATTTAAAGTCATCAGTCTTTGCAAAAATGACATAGTCAAAGTCCTCTACTGGGATTTTGAACACGAGGTTGACCTCCCTGCTCCTGTTGTTCGGGATCATGAATAAATGTCTCCTGTGAGACACCACGTGCTTTAACAGAGGAGATTTAAACCCAGAAGACACTCTCTTAACCGGAGACACTACCTTCCCGTGTTTGGACAGCTCTCTGATTATTGCATCATTTCTAATAAACGGTGGAACGTTGGACACAGTAACTTTCACTGCCGGTGAGCTGAGAGAGTAAACGGGTAGGAAATTATCGCCCACCTCGATCCCGCACTCCAACACCACTTCCGCAGCTTCTATGCTATCTAAAAATATGACCACAGCATTGTTCATCCGCCCTGCGAACTTCACGCAGCTGTGGCCGACAAGCTCCCCCACTGCCAGGCTGCATTCTTCCACTGAACACCCGAAAAGCGGCGGGATCTTCACGCCGTGTTTCCTGGTTAAATCGATCAGGCCCATGATGGCGTTTAGCACGCCGACCAGCACGCGCTGATCGACTGCAAACACCCACAAACAAAGACCCTAAAATCCCCTAAATGTACACACAAACCCCGTGAACCCTACACACTACACTACACTATCATATACACCATTACCCACTGAAGAAAAATATCGAAAAATCGCTATTTATCGCTCTCAAACACGCTCCGTCAACTCCGCACTCCTTCCACTCAGACAGAGAGAGAGAGCGGACCGACGGGGGGTTCCGGATCTGTCGTGTCACGCGGTGGGGGGGAGAGCGGCAGCAGAAGGAAGTGACGCCACACAAACACAGCTGTTCACCGCTCGCTGTCCGGTTCTTGTGTTAAAAATGTCTGCTTAATAAAAAATAAAAAACTGCGTTAACGCGCGATAATATAACTGTTCGCGTTAATAAATTAATGCGTTAACACGATGATTACAAATCCTGGTCACTAACCTATAAAGTGCATCAACCAATCTGATTTAATGACTTAAATCCGAAACTACCTTCAGGTGCCTTGAAACTGTAGCTTAGTACAAACAATCAGTGCATCAATCTAATGCAGGCTGTCAATGCATAAATAACTGTAGTGGTAACTCTTCTGTTAATACAAAAATAAAAGAAGAAAAGAAAACAAACAATACCACACAGTTAACTCTGAAATTAAGAAAATGAACATTTGGTCCATTAATAAAGAGAAAATATGCAGTAGATCTCAATATACTCACAACATCTTATCTTTGTGCTAGCTCAATTGCACATATGGCGGCCACGGACGCCAATCCCATACAGCACTGTAGGATGGTCTTAAAATGCTAAACGTTATTAGCCTTGCAGTTCTCTCCTGAATGCTCAGCACATGTTGATAACATACGGAAAACAACTAACGCTCCACAGGTTAGCCAATCGAAAAGAAGGATTTCACTTCCTGCTTTGCTCTTCATGTCCCGCTAGCTTTCTCTGGAGTACAGTGCCCTCTAGTAGCTTTAGTGGCAACATCATTTTTCCCACTAGGTTACACATATCTTAGTTATAAATTCACGGAAGTAAATTTTTGGAACAATGTCAACTAAATACTATCACAAATTTTAGACACATAAGAGATAACTTCTGCTAGAGTAAAAACATTTCACTTCCCAGACTCACTGGACTACCACACTAATTATACAAAGCATGCATATTGCTGGTACTCATCGTTCAACTTCAAATTACTAAAACAAGTATATTAACAGCCCAAAAGTGGAGCAATATGAAGATACTATCAAAATGGGAATGCTCTCATGGATATCGCTCCCGTCATTTCTGTATTTGAGATACATACCTTTTGGAAATGACATTTCTGTATTTGTGATGGAAAGACTTGAACTTAAGAGCAGCTATCGCTTCATAGAAACACATAGGTGACAAGCGCTGCATGCGTGTGTGTCACCGGTTACCAAAGTGATTGGGGCACCAGGGTGAAGGGGCAGGCTAGATCTTAAGACTGGGAGTGGATTTTGAACTAAACTACTTGTCAAAGCCCTGCTTCCAAGGCAAAAAAAACATTAATCAAATCACCAAAATATAATTAACAGAGAGGAAAGACTGCCAAAAGCGTTGACATCATTTTTATGTTTGTGATGTTTAAAATGTGACCATGAGGGCACTTAAAGTTGTGGAGCTGTTGCTCCTCTCTTCACTTTATTTGAGGTGACACACCCGATCAGGCTGCACATTTTGATGTATTTTAACGCATGTGGTGGCAATGCTGTGGGAGGAGAAGCACGGTGAAAATCGATGCGGAAGATGGAGAATCAGAAATAAGCCCGCAGGATTATAGTAAGTGTGCTGTGCACAAGGCTTTGCAGCCTTGTTGCGTCAGAGCCACACTGAATAAGATTATCCTTTATTAGTCCCACAGTGGGGATATTTGCAAGCATCACAGAGTTTTTAGTGAAGTTTTATATTCTTGAAAGAACAGCTTTTTGCCAATCAAAACAATGAGAACACACTCACTAAATGTGTCCTAATTGTTTTCGTTGTGAGAATCCTCATTAAAACCTCCTAGCTGAGAACTTCCTAAAGCTACCGCTCTTGTTATTGTACGTTGCAGCTTCCTTAGCCTTCTGACACGTACACGGCCTCCTCTCATCTGTGGCATTCTCTGCATTCCCCACCAGCAATTACAAGGCCAATGCACTTACAGAAAAGCCACACACACCAACATGGTCAATGAACCCACCACAAGTATATGAATATGTATACATATATGCAGATTGAGCCACATCAGAGAGGTGGCAGTGGCGGAGCAGCATGCAGAGCCATTTTACACTGTGACCTGATGAGTTATGTTGAGTGCTTGTTGTAAGACATTAAATTGTAAGAAATGCATTGTTCCAGTGGAAGTATCGCAGTGTGATTTGATTATTTGTTGAACAGCTGGGTGCAGTGAAATGTGCCAGATGGCCTTTAAACCGATTACTCCAGATGATATCTGCTGGCGGGCCTCTGAACTCAGCTCACCAAAGATTAGGATCCACTGTAAGGTTGATTCACTGCAGTGGCTTTCCTTTTTTTGTCAGTGGGAAGATGATCACTTTGCTCTCTGAAATAGTTACGTAACATCTGCCTCTGCTGTGTTGTGTGTGGGCAGGGGTGCACTGACTGCGCACCCGAAAGGGAGAAATAACCTCCTATCTGTTACACTGCAGTTAATGTGGGTCAGCATGCAAATGAGCCCTGCTCATAAAATCTGCCTCTCTCATCTGTATTTATTTATAGGAATCCCCGTTTGTGTATTAGCTTGTGTGGGTTTCTCCATGTAGGTGAGAGAGGAGGCTGGTCCTTGAAAAGTGTTTGTGAAAGAAATGATTAGATATCGTGCATAGGGTTCTTCGCAGTCTCCTTTTATCATCTTGTCTTCGTGGTGAACAATACACATTGTCTGTTAAATGTAAATGTAGCTGGACTCTACTTTACTTTCCATAGCCTTTTTTGTGAACCTTCCCAGAAATAGTTTTAGTAATTTATATTTTGTGAAATATGCTTATCTGCTTCCTCTCTGAGAGTGCGATCAGAAGGTGGATATTGGTCTCATGTGTGTTGAATACAGGGCTGGAGTCAGGACGTGGTTAGCTTAGCTTAGTTTGGTATCAACCTATCCTCATACAACGGTTCATACGATATCTTATGAAGAGGTTACTCCTCATTTCTCGCACATTTTCCTACAAAAGCCAGAAACACGTGTGAATTTCTGCTGGTTTACATGCATACTGTCTTTTCAAAATAAACTTCTGTCTTCACAGGAAACAATTTAGTTATGTTTAGTCAACAAAACTACTTAGTTATATTTAGGAAAAGAATGTTGTTTCGGTTAAAATAATTTAGTAATACGGAAGTGACGTTACTGAAGTTTCATTCGTTGTTTGTAAAAAAAAATGATTTGCTGAGGGTTGTGTACGAAGGATCCATTGACAAAAACAGTCATTTCAACTCAAAGAACACAAGAGTATACATACAACCCCACTTCAAAAAGTCCAGACAAAATCCTTTTGTTATTTCCAAACTTAGTGCAGCTAACGTTGACTCAGCTAGTGCTAGCGTTCACATTATTTATAACCTTATAGATTAGCTCACTTTGGTAACCCACGTCACCGTTCTTTGCTAACGGTTTCTGTGACGGTTCCCTAACTTGGTTACTTGTATGTTCCTTTAAGCCTGCAGGTACCAGAGGTGGTGATCACCCTAAGTGGAGGCACCTGGGCCCGGTGCGCTCCCACTATAAGGCTCCGCTTTCCTGGCAACCAGGCTCCCCTATCACCCCATGGAGGAACGAGGACGGCTCGATCCAACCACCATTTGTCGTTAGACGTCTTGTTTATGTCTAATAAAACTCGTTGCTTTTGGTAAACTGTCTGCATCTCCCTGATTAGGTCATGACAGTCAGAGCCAGGTCATGACAGTTTCCATTTGAAAAACCCGGGAAAGAATGCAGACGGAGTCGACCTTTAAGCTTTGCTGCCTAAAATCTGAACAATGTAATCTTGATGAAGGGATGCTGTATACCTCACACATATTAATATAATGAATAACTGTTCACCCGTGGCCTACGCTGTTAAACCTTGGATCACCAGTGACCTGAAAGCTCTTCTTAACAAGAAGAAAGCAGCTTTCAGGTCTGGGGACAGGGAGGAGATCAGGACAGTCCAGCGCGTCTGAAGGTGAAGCTCAGGGCGTGCAAGGACTACTATAGGAGGAAGCTGGAGGCCAAACTCCAGCAGAACAACGTCAGGGAAGTGTGGACGGGGATGAAGCAGATTACTGGCTTCAAGGTTGGAGGTAGACAACCAGGGGGCTCCCTGGAGAGGGCCAACAAGCTAAACTCTTTCTTCAATAGGTTTAGCTCAGAGCCCTCATCTGTCTCCTCCACACACCACACCTCCCAAACACCTTCCCCTCTGTCCCCCCTGTGAGCTGCATGGACTCAGAGCCCTCCACTTCAAAGGGCTCTGCCACCACCGACACTATGACCCCCCTCTCTGTGACGACTGGCCAGGTGAGAAGACAGCTGGAGAGACTCCACCAAGGCAAGGCTGCAGGACCTGATGGCATCAGCCCCAGGGTCCTGAAGACCTGCGCCAGCCAGCTGTCTGATGTTCTGCAACACCTCTACAACCTGAGCCTGAAGCAGGAGGAAGTCCCGGTGCTGTGGAAGACGTCGTGCCTGGTTCCCGTACCTAAGAAGACGACACCATCTGGCCTCAATGACTACCGACCAGTTGCCCTCACATCTCATGTGATGAAGGTGCTGGAGAGGCTAGTCTTGGCCCACCTCCGACCGCAGATGAAACCATCACTGGACCCTCTTCAATTTGCATACCAGCCTCATGTGGGAGTGGATGACGCCATCATCTACCTGCTGCAACGAGCTCAGTCGCACCTGGACGGATCCGGTGGCTCTGTGAGAATCACTTTCTTTGATTTCTCCAGTGCATTCAACACCATCCAACCAGTGCTGCTGAGTGAGAAGCTGCGGGTGGTGGGGGTTAACGCGTCCACCGTCTCCTGGATCACTGACTACCTCACGGGCAGACCACAGTTTGTCCGACTGGGCCGTGTGCTGTCTGATGTGGTGGTCAGTGATACTGGAGCTCCACAGGGAACTGTTCTGTCTCCCTTCCTGTTCACCTTGTACACCACTGACTTCCAGTACAACTCGGGGTCATGCCATCTGCAGAAGTTCTCTGATGACTCTGCAGTGGTCGGGTGTATAAGGGACGGACGGGAGGAGGAGTACAGGGCAGTAGTGGTTGACTTTGTGGAGTGGGCCGGTAGAAATCACCTGCGTCTGAACGTGGCCAAGACCAGAGAGATGGTGGTCGACTTCAGGAGGAAGACGACGGCTTCACAACCGCTGAGAGTTCTGGGAGAGGATGTGGACATGGTGGAGGAGTACAAGTTCCTGGGTGTCTCCATCGACAGCAGACTGAACTGGAAGACCAACATCAACGCTGTGTACAAGAAGGGGATGAGTCGACTCTTTTTCTTGAGGAAACTTCGATCCTTCCACGTGTGCAGCAAGATGTTGGAGATGTTCTACCAGTCTGTTGTCGCCAGTGCACTGTACTTCTCCGTAGTCTGCTGGGGGAGCAGCATTGGAGCCTGAGACACCAACAGACTTAACAAACTGGTTAAGAAGGCCGGCTCCATCATTGGCTGCAAACAAGACTATCTGGAAGAGGTGGTGGAGAGGACACTGAAGAAACTATCATCCATGTTGGATAACCCGGACCACCCTCTCCACCACCTACTGCAGGGACAGCAGAGCACTTTCTCCAATAGACTGATCCAGCTCCGCTGTCACAAGGACCGATACAGGAGAACATTCCTGCCCTCTGCCATTAGACTTTATAATAAATCACCTCGGGCCAGATCATCGTCCTTCACATGACTACAACAATGCTACATGGTTGTTGCTTGTTGTTGGTGATCCTTGCTCTACTGTCCAGTTTGTTTAGTTTACCTAGTTGTTAATTTAATTAATACTGTTTTATTATACTGTGCATTTTTTATTCTATTTTATCTTATTTTTTATTAATCTATTCCTTCAAATTCAATATCTGCTCTGTTATTTTATTGTATTGGATATATTGTGCATTCCATACGTTATATTTTACTCTGTAAATTGCTGCTGCTACAAACTAATTTCCCCCTGGGGATGAATAAAGTTTATCTATCTATCTTAATATGGGGGAAACCTAACCTGGTTTCATATCACCAAAAAATATACCAATGTGGACTTTTTCACTTCAGCGTCTGTCTCCCACACCTGTCAGTCCTTGTCGCTCCACTGAGAACTCAAATATGTCTGTCTGAAATGCATAAACATGCTTCACTATTATGAGCCTCATTTCCCGTGGGGTGACGGAGACCAGACGCAGCTTTGTCCTGGAATTAATGACTGCAGCACAGGAAAGGGAAACATTATTTGTTCACTTTGAAGCCTCGTTCTGCTGCTGTTTTATGCACAAATGAAATAAGAGCATATATGAGCTAGAGCTCCACAGAAGATAATGACTTGTTTTCACGTAATCCAGCTTGCACGTGCTTCAGAGTTCTTGTTATACCAGTAAAGCACAGAACAGAAATATGTTTTGTCTTGCAACACAAAGTATTGGGACTTCCTCCTAACCTTTAATTTTGTTTTGACATGGAAAGACTGACAGCTTACATTTTGTGCTGGTTGTTTTATACTTTTATGCCAAGAAAAATTACAAGTGTGCAGTGAGATATTATGACATTAACCAAGATTACATATATTTAAACATCAGCTCTAAGGCAGATTTCATGCAGGTTTTACAGAATAACACCGTGTTATTGGTGGAAGTTAAAGGCTTATTAAAGGGGCTCGTTATAGATGTATCTGTATAAGTGTACATTATAATAGTTCATGTGTAGTAATCAAAGAATCAGGTTTTCACTGGACTATAGTTGTGAAACTGAAGACGTTTATGATCCAGAAAGGCTTCAATCATGTTCTGTTTGGACTTTAAAGTGACTTGGTTCAACTTGGTTATTACTGTAATCAGGAATGGCCTCTACACAACACAAAGTCACAGGATGTGAAAGTGACATATCAGTGTTAAGCAACATACTCAACAAAAAAAAAGTGCATTATTCTATAATTTTCTTATCAACAATTTGTTGCGTTAGTCTGTCTAAATACTGTCTGGCTTCCCATCCTGTCTGTGGCACTCCCAAGCCCTTTCGTTCCTCCTGGAGATGTAGATATATAGTTTCATTAAAAAAATGTAAAAAGGCAAATTCCTAAAGCAGCTGGTCACTGTAGTTTTTGTCAAACGTTACTCAAACAGGAGAATATAGTTAATTTGTTGGGGACTATTTTCACCGGTGGATGAATACACATTTGGTTCTCTAGTGATTATTTATATATGTGGGACTGAGTCAAAATTAATAAGAACTTCTGTGGCCTTTAGGTAACGTAAAAACATGAAAGTCTCTCTCGCTAGAGCCAGTGTCTAGTTTGTCCGTTGTGGGCTACTGTAGAAACACGGTGGACTCTGTGAAGATAATCTCTATAAACAGATATCTGCATATGAATTCAGAACCTGTAGGCAATGGGGCAAGTTTGTAGCATCAGCAGCATTATGGTTTCAGTTTGCAGTCTGAGTATTGACCAATCATGTGCAGGCAGGCTTTGAATAGATGCAGGTAACCAATCTGTGTGGTGGGCAAAAGAGGCAAAACGCATTGATTGAACAGCAATCTTTGGACCCATCGTCTATCGTCTGACGATGGTTTAGCTTTTTATTGGTCTAAAATTAGCTTGTAAACTGGCTACTCATGAAACAATCTCGTCGTACACGTCTCTCTTAACTCCTTTCTAGCATCTCAAGTTCCTAATCAGACTGTAAACAACAAGGAAGTTTCGGGCCGGATATCCGCTGGCTACACCGGAACCCCAGAAATATAGCACCTTGCCCCTCAAAGGCTCATATAGTCAGACCAATAGATGTTCAGAGACTGTAGTGAAGAAGACCTGATCCCTATGTAGATATGAGGAGCTAATTCATAGCTAATGAAAACACAATGACTCTTAGTTTTCAGGTGATTGTACACTAACGAAAACATAGTTATGAATATTATATTCCATTTCTGCTGATAGATCCCCATTGTTGCTACACGCCGGCCCTTTAAGAGCCTAATCAAAACAAATTCTGTTTGCATTTTTTACTTAAACTTCACCTATTTTATGGATATATCTTGTTACAATGTTGCAGTGCTACTCATCTCTGTTCACACACTTCTGTGTTAGTAGATCTTTACTTATTGTACACACGTTTTTTTCTTTGGCTTTGAAAATGGATGTTTCCATGAATGCCCCTTTGAATTCAATTGAGGAGAGGGAGAAAGACGGAGTGACAGGGAGAGAGGTGGGGGAGAGAGAGAGAGAGAGAGAGAGAGAGAGAGAGAGAGAGGGGGGGGCGGGCGGGCACTGGATCAGCGCCATCCCACCTCGGAAATACCAACCAGGTGCTGCAGCTCCTTCCTGCCCTATTCTTTGCTCCTCCCCTCGGGCTTTCCTCACGGAGCTCCATCGTTGCGATGTGACGGAGAGAAAACCCGCAGTGAACACCAGCGATGTCCAGCCAGTGAGTGAGACAGTGAGACCCTCAGCCTCTGTCAGCTCCCCGGGCTCGCATGGCTCTCGGTCAGACGGCCGGACAATTCTCCTCCGCTCTTTAGTGCTCCTGCCCAGGATCCCCGCAGCAACTCTCCGCCGCTCCAGATGGCTGGACACGAGTGGGAGGACTGGTTCGAACGTGAGGAATTCATCGGGCAGATCAGCGACATCCGAGTGCAGAACCTGCAAGGTAGGAAGCGTCCCGACCGGCTCCGGTGATATGTTACAGCCGCTTTAATAACACGGCGAACTGCGCGGAGCTACACGCTGCCAGCTCTCTGGTTTTGGGGAACTTACTTGGGACGGTGTTTGGGTGCTTTTTCACTCCGCGGAGCAGCCCAAACTTTATGTTGTGGTTCCAAATGGTTTTACACACGACGTAACCGCCTGCAGTGTTGTGAAGAGGTATTTCATTCATGAAGAGTACGTTGTGTTAAAGAGCACAGCCCGGAGCCTCGACGGTGTCCCTGGTCCCTGAAGGGCTCTCTGTCCCAGTGCTGGTTAACAACAATAGTAGCCTACGGTTCACTTGGCAGCACCACTACAAGCTTACACACTTTGAGTGTGATTGATTGATTTTATTTGTGGATAATCAGACAAAGGGAAAAAAAACACATGTTAAAGTGAAAACACTTTATTTTCATCATGGTCCCAAACTGTAAGGAGGAGAAGAAAACACAACGAAGCAAAAGAGATTCGACATAGAAGCCAAACAGAAATCATCCCTAAATCCAAAAACACGTCACCAAGATTTAAGAAAAACACAAAATAATTTCCCACAACAAACCAATGACGCACGCCTAAATTGATCAAATGTCACAATAAATGTGTGACTTCTGTGAGCCTCTCTCATACAGACTTGACATGTCTTCGGTTCATATTGGATTTCTTACACTGACAGTGGCTGCATACTTGTAATTGCATTATTATATGCAGAATGGATGTCTCCAGTGTAAAAGAAAAAGGAACTTCTGGCTTCTCTATTATGAGCACAAGACATTCTTTTTAGAGCTGAAATGACTAGTGCACTGATGAAAATGAGCCCGATGGTCAACCATTCTGATAATGGATCATTTAAGCCAATGTCTTTGGGTTTGGGACAGGAGGAGCAGCCTGAACAGCTGATGCACTGCTGTCCATCACTCAGCTCCTCTGCAGCCATCCAGGAGTTCAGAGAGACTCTCATTACGTGCATCGCATATCAGTGTTTGACTGCGTAAGCTTTTAGAGGCATGACTCACATTTAGTTTTTAGTCTTTCTTTGTATTTGACAGATTATGGACTTGGCTTTGTGTGTGGGTTTATGGTTATTATATTACATTCATTTGGTAAACTTAAGGTAGTATACTCTATCAGCAGCTTAAAGGAATACTTGACCCCCAAAATGACCATTTGTAATCAGTTACTCACCACGGGTTACCTTCAATTCTTGAAGAAAGTTGTTTTCTGATCCCTCCACGGTGAACGGAGAATCAAAACATGAGAAAAGTCTTGATGAATTGACAGCATTTACCAACAGCAAAACTACATACAAACATCCGTTTGCAAACTTTGAATAGTGAGTTTTTGGTGAAGATGTGTTTGGGAAGTAGTGAGCCTACGCCCGGATAAAAGAGACTTGGAATATACTGAACGAGATGTTTTGACAGCCTCCATTTATTTCATTTCTTCAAGACTTTCTCAGATTGTTGATTCTTTGTTGATTGTGGAGGCATGAGAGAAAAACAAAGGATAATCAAAATCTAAATACTATAGTCCCTAAACTCCCAAAACACTGGATCCTATATTTGTCACAATGCAACAATACTATATTTAGTTTGACCTTCCCTTCAATAATCTCTAATTATACTGCAGCCTCTTGTTCATTGTCCTCTATCTAAAATCCCATGCTTTCAAAAAGGCCCTCTGTACAACTGTTTTGTCCATTTTCAATGTCCATTTTTTCTTGTGGTGCGTTCTGCTTTAAATAGTAGTAGTAATACTAAACAATCCCCAGAGAGGGGGAGGGTGTGATGGTCAGTGATGGGCTCCTTTATACTCTGGTCTATGTTCTCTCTGCCTCTCCACTGGAGTTATTCCTGTACGACTGCAGCTGACAGAATCCCAAGTTAATGGACCAAACCCAGAACCTGATGTTCACTGCTGATGTTGTTGATAGGATCAGTGAAAGGCTTTTACGCATCAAATTGTGTTCCACCGTATGCAGCCGCTGGATGGTATGATGTCATCCACACAAATCAGAGCCAAAAACAGTCAAATGAACCCAGAAAAGCAAGTTACATCACTGGAGCTGGGCAGGGAGCTCTTTCTTTTCTTTGAATGTAAAAGCACACATCAGTGATTCAAATATTCTAAACTGCGAGCCTTGAACCACATCTCACAGACTTTTTCAGAGAAAAAGAACTTGCCAAGCAGTTATCATGACTGCAGTTCTATACTTTTACTATATTTTTTGTTTTCAGAAAGTGAAGTTTTTGTTTTTTTGTGCAGAGTTTTTCCCCAATTTCAAATATGTGGAATGGATATGTTGTAAGTCGAATAATGTATTGGTTTATTAAGAAATACAATACTTTTAATGCACCATAAAGTCCCCAAGACAGAAGTATAATTTAAAACCAACTTTTGGTACAAAATGTTTGTTGTACACATTGCAGGCAACACTGGAACACAAACATACAGGCCAACATTTGAAATAGTAAATATATTGAAACAAATTTGAGATACATGACTTGCTCTACTGTTGAACTGGAGTACACTGTGAGTGCTGCACGTTTGCCAAATAGCAGCTTTACAGAGATTAGAGGGGCAGACTAACAATAATTGCTCTTTAAAGTGGAAGTAATTGATTTAATGAGTGTGGTGAATGAAAGCTTTGTAAAGCCCCAGTTCATCCCAGAGCCTGTAAGAGGCAAGAACTATAAATCTCCTGATACATTCAGACCATCACATCATATTATATGCTGGCACAGAATACAAGTAAGAATAGTGTAACAGCATGCAGAGATGGAGTAGTAAATACAAGGCCTGCTAGTCACTGATCTGGATAAGATTAGCATCAATACGACTTATGAATCAACGTTGCAAAGTTATGGCTAACGCATTAGCAAACAGTTGCTTATTTCCACATCCAGCAGACAGAGCAGCATCATCTTTGGTCATGTTTGTGTCCACCTGATTAATGCAAGTCCAATAATTGTTCTCTTTTTAGCTCTGTTTTGGTCTCTTTCGACTCCCGAGAAAACAAATCTGGCTGATTAGCTGCTTAAGGCTCCCCCATTTTCACCAGCTAGTCTCTACTATTTGGTGCTGGTAGTGTGCAGTGGGTTAATCACCAGGTTGATGAGAGCTGTAAGACTGAACCACACAGAATATTTACAGGCATGAAAACCCAAATGGTTAGCTTGAATACAATACAAATTCAGAGGTGTTTCCATATTCCATTTAGTGTATCAATTGTTTTTCATCAAAAGCAAGGTCCACCTTAAGCAAGCGTTACAATTTCCTAATGGAACACGGCTTTAGGTTCACTTCAAATATCCAAACATCTGAAGGAAGATCAGTGTGATGCTTATGGTAGTGTAGTTGAGAACGGTGTTGGTCTTGAGACCACTCGTCGAAGGCCTCGGTCTCGTCATGTCTGCATTTTTGCTCGGTGTTATCTCGGTCTCAGACAAAGAGGACTCTGGATTTTATTTCAAGACCACAACTGTGGGCGTATTACCAAACTGCCTGGTCATTGACCGTCAAATGTATGTGCTCAGATCATTACATAGAAAAAAAAGGAAAATTCCCACATGTAAAATTCTCCTCTGCGATGCATTTTGATGTACAGAACATGTGGCAATAAAAGAGGTGAATGAAGAAGAATCTTTGTTTTCTGTGGGAATGTGGATCTTCTACATCAATTTGAGGAGGGCCTATGGTTTGCGTGTTCTATACTGTAAGTGTGTCATGCAGTGTGGGACTTGCACTGGTCTGGTCTTCAATGGATCTTGTCCTGGCTTGGTCTTGACTTGGTCCCAACCCCTCATAGTCTTGGTCTTGTCTAGATCTTTATACACCCTGGTCTTGGTCCTGACTTGGTCTCAAACCCTCCAAGTCTTGGTCTTGTCTCTGCCTTGATGCACTCTGGTCTTGGTCTCAAAGTCTTGGTCTCAATGCACTCTGGTCTTGGTCTCAAAGTCTTGGTCTCGATGCACTCTGGTCTTGGTCATGACTTAGTCTCAAAGTCTTGGTCTCGATACACTCTAGTCTTAACCCCTCATAGTCTTGGTCTTGTCTCTGCCTTGATACACTCTGGTCTTGGTCATGACTTGGTCTCAAAGTCTTCGTCTCGATACACTCTGGTCTTGTTCATGACTTGGTCTCGATACACTCTGGTCTTGGTCATGACTTGGTCTCAAAGTCTTGGTCTTGATGCACTCTGGTCTTGGTCTTGATGCACTCTGGTCTTGGTCATGACTTGGTCTCAAAGTCTTGGTCTCAATACACTCTGGTCTTAACCCCTCATAGTCTTGGTCTTGTCTCTGCCTTGATACACTCTGGTCTTGGTCATGACTTGGTTTTGGTGGTCTTCTTCAACACTGCTTCTCAGGAAGATGTAGTTGATAAAGGTTTTCTTCATCCTAATGGGTTTAAAATGTGAAAGAAGATTGATGAAGTGGGCCAAAACAACACTCAGAAGTGGATTACAGTGAACTGTGTGTCTTATTACACCTGGTGAGCAACTGCTGCCCTGTTGCCTGGGCTTGGAAGTCAGAGACAACACAAAAAAGCTAAAAATAATAATAATAAATTATATTTCTTATATTTCTTGTCATATGTTTGTGTAACAATTCAGTAAAAATGTCAGAGGTTGGTTTGCTGTTTTGTCTGTTCAGGTCCAGTATTTGATTATTTTGAATTTAGAGGGATTCCAGGGGTTCTTAACCTTCTGGCTTCTGTTGTTCCCGTGTGAAACCAAGCCAAAGTTCTATTGGTTCTTCCATGTAACCTCGGCCATATGACCAGACAACAGCCTCTCTTAACATGGTCATATGAACTGTACAGTGTGGGCATTGGATATCACTTTGCAGCCAGCAGACCTCACGTTATACCCAGGATACATTGGGTTGGACAGAGGCAGTATGAGCTAAAATGACAGGCCAGTTAATAAAACATTAATAATATTTATTGATTAAATCAATACAAATTATTAACCTAACTCATCAACTAACATGGCACAAGGGTTGACACAGATCAGTCAGATAAATGACTGCACTTAAAAGATGAAACTGTATTTTAAGACACTGGGGGCTTAGTCCAGACGTCTGTCCTGGGGCATGTTTTGTGATAAACAAGCTCTATTGGTCCATTGTGATACTTTTTATGCACTCTGGCACCTTATTTACATTTACATCCCTCATCTATATGTTTTTATGTTGACAAAGAAGATGGTCGGCGGGACTCATGGCACCCTCTGGCCCTCTGGCTGTAAGTTGAGTATCACTGAGCTATTGTGTGTTGAACCCACTGCAGCAGCAGTTACACAACCTGTGGTGTCTGTCTCTGCTGGAGTGTGAGCTCTAATGAGTCGGTTACAGAGTCTCACCGCATGTTAGCTGCATGAGCTTCAGCATCTCCGCGCTAAACTGCTCTTCCTGTGAACTGTGACTCTCTCACGACCTGGCTCTGAAGCCTTGACACTAGTAAAGGAGACGCAGACCAAAAGCAAAGAGTTTTAGACATAAAAAGACATCTAACTCTCAATGGTGGTGGCGTGATGAGAGAGTGCCGACAGGTTGCCAGGAAGGCGATCACCACCTCTGGTACCTGCTGGCTTAAAGGAACACAAACAAGCAACCAAGGCAGGGAACTAGTGCTGGGCGGTATACCGCCATACCGGTGCATAGCCGAGACAACTGCTGTAACTCTTCAACAGGCAGCTAAATATATTGTTCGCCATTAAGGGTGCTGCGGTCGGAGCTAGTTGTCTTAACTGTATTGAGAGGGACCTCTAATCAACAATTAATAACCACAACTAACGCTCTTTAACAGGGCAAAACACCACGACACAACAGTTTGTGACACATAAACAATTTGTAACACTAATAATTGTACATTTATAAAATTACACCGCCGAACGGCATGCTGGGTACAGCTCGCTAGCTAGCCCGCTAGCATAACAGTCTGTTAACAGCTGGGAGAGGCTCTGTCTCTACAGTAACGTTATATTAAAGAACAGAACAGAGCGCTGCAGGATGAATAAAGACAGACCGGAGATGCACCGATAGAGTCTGAGCCCAAGAGAGGAGCTGGGTCTGCTGTTTGGAAGTGTTTTTGTTTTTAAACATCCGACGTCCAAAAGACTATATATTGCAAAGTGTGTCGAGCCACTGTTGTTGCCGCTGGTGGTAACACGAGCAACTTACTTCATCACCTCAGCAGAAAACATGTGTTGGAATACCAAGAGTGTGATGATGGTCGTCAACCAGTAACGTTAACACGAGTGAAACAGTGAAGCCAAAGGGTCAGACATCGCTTGAAGAGGCATTTGCTCGAGGCAGCATATGACAAGAAAAGCAAGCGGTGGAGCGACATTACGAACGCAATAACGATCCAGCTACGCAAGGACATGGTCCCGCTACAGACAGTCGAGAAAGACTTAGAGCAATGATTAACACACTGGATTCAAGGTATGTCTTACCTTGAATACTTCAGCCAAACTGCTATCCCAACATTATAGGAACAAACGAGCACACCCTATAGTAAGCAAAGCCTTTATACATGATGACATTAACATGTTTTTATATTCTATGTACTCCTGACAGTAGAGTAAGCCACTAAAAACCTATATAAAAACACAGTCAAGGAAAAAAATAAATACCGTGAAACTGCCAGAATCTTAACAAATACCGTGATACACATTTTTGGTCATACCGTCCAGTACTACAGGGAACTGTCACACCCCAGCCTCTTGAAAATGCTGAAGTTCACCCTTTGTTGTCTGCATTGTGTACAACACTCACGGACCAGCCGTCTGATGAGTGGCTGTGATCCTCTGCATGAAAGCTGGAGGAGCAGCTAGTGCTTTAAAACAATGGCTCCGAGGCTGTTGCATAAGACATGATGAGAGAGGGAGAGCTGGTCCCTCTGCATTACAGCGCTGGAGTCCCGGAGCAGAACATCATCATACTTCCCACACAGTGCTCTCACTCACTCACTCACTCACTCACACACTCACACACACAAATGCCCACTCATACACACACACACAACCACACACTGCCTCCCACCTCAGTGGGATCCAGGTTTCTCTCTCTGAGAACGGCTAAAGTCCCAGTGAAATGAGAAATGCACTTCCCCAGTAATAATCCAGTGTCTCTCTGCGTTCATTGTTCATTATGTCTTGTTATATGTCAATTATACATCAAAACATCTGTATCAGAGTATTTATACATCAAATCCCTGACTTTTCGAATTTTAGATCAGTCATCCTGCTTTTACAAAAAAATCATCCAATCAAATGAGAGGGCCTCTAGCTAGCCACACCGCTCATATAGAACCGCGTTTGTGGATCGAAGTAGCTAACATAGCAATATGGAGGGAGACCTGAAAAGATGTGTGTTTGGATATCAGTGCTTAACTGTTTTCATTTCCAAAACAATGTGGCTGAGGTCGAATTCTTGTGTGTGTGGAGAGCCAACAGTCCTCTGTAGCTCCATATCGCACTAAACTTTTAAGCCCGCCCACTTTGTAGCAGTCCAATCAAATGCTTGATTTAAATCCCTCTGGTTACTGTACGCCGCTCAAATATTCTGTTTCACTGTGTAATGTGTCACAGTATAGAAGATAAAGACGCTCTAACTGCTGTTTCATTAATAATAATAATAATACATTTTATTTATATAGCGCTTTTCAGAGTACTCAAAGACACTTTACATTAAAATCATTATACAGTTGTGTGAAAAAAGTGTTTGCCCCCTTCCTGATTTCTTATTTTTTTGCATGTTTGTCACACTTAAATGTTTCAGATCATCAAACAAATTTAAATATTAGACAAAGACAACACAAGTAAACACAAAATGCAGTTTTTAAATGAAGGTTTTTATTATTAAAGGGGAAAAAAAATCCAAACCTACATGGCCCTGTGTGAAAAAGTGATTGCCCCCTAAACCTAATAACTGGTTGGGCCACCCTTAGCAGCAACAACTGCAATCAAGCGTTTGCGATAACTGGCAATGAGTCTTTTACAGCGCTGTAGAGGAATTTTGGCCCACTCATCTTTGCAGAATTGTTGTAATTCAGCCACATTGGAGGGTTTTCGAGCATGAACCGCCTTTTTAAGGTCATGCCACAGCATCTCAATCGGATTCAGGTCGGGACTTTGACTAGGCCACTCCAAAGTCTTCATTTTGGTTTTCTTAAGCCATTCAGAGGTGGACTTGCTGGTGTGTTTTGGATCATTGTCCTGCTGCAGAACCCAAGTGCGCTTCAGCTTGAGGTCACGAACAGATGGCCGGACATTCTCCTTCAGGATTTTTTGGTAGACAGCAGAATTCATGGTTCCATTTACCACAGCAAGTCTTCCAGGTCCTGAAGCAGCAAAACAGCCCCAGACCATCACACTACCACCACCATATTTTACTGTTGGTATGATGTTCCTTTTCTGAAATGCCGTGTTACTTTTACGCCAGATGTAATGGGACATACACCTTCCAAAAAGTTGAACTTTTGTCTCGTCAGTCCACAGAGTATTTTCCCAAAAGTCTTGGGGATCATCAAGATGTTTTCTGGCAAAACTGAGACGAGCCTTTATGTTCTTTTTGCTCAGCAGTGGTTTTCGTCTTGGAACTCTGCCATGCAGGCCATTTTTGCCCAGTCTCTTTCTTATGGTGGAGTCATGAACACTGACCTTAATTGAGGCAAGTGAGGCCTGCAGTTCTTTGGATGTTGTTCTGGGGTCTTTTGTGACCTCTTGGATGAGTCGTCGCTGCGCTCTTGGGGTAATTTTGGTCGGCCGGCCACTCCTGGGAAGGTTCACCACTGTTCCATGTTTTCGCCATTTGTGGATAATGGCTCTCACTGTGGTTCGCTGGAGTCCCAAAGCTTTAGAAATGGCTTTGTAACCTTTTCCAGACTGATAGATCTCAATTACTTTGTTTCTCATTTGTTCCTGAATTTCTTTGGATCGCAGCATGATGTCTAGCTTTTGAGGATCTTTTGGTCTACCTCACTTTGTCAGGCAGGTCCTATTTAAGTGATTTCTTGATTGAGAACAGGTGTGGCAGTAATCAGGCCTGGGTGTGGCTAGAGAAATTGAACTCAGCTTTCCAAAGATGTGATAAACCACAGTTAATTTATGTTTTAACAGGGGGGGGGGCAAATCACTTTTTCACACAGGGCCATGTAGGTTTGGATATTTTTTTCCCCTTAATAATAAAAACCTTCATTTAAAAACTGCATTTTGTGTTTACTCGTGTTATCTTTGTCTAATATTTAAATTTGTTTGATGATCTGAAACATTTAAGTGTGACAAACATGCAAAAAAATAAGAAATCAGGAAGGGGGCAAACACTTTTTCACACAACTTTATAATGATTTTAATGTAAAGTGTCTTTGAGTACTCTGAAAAGCGCTATATAAATAAAATGTATTATTAATATTATTATTAATGAAACAGCAGTTAGAGCGTCTTTATCTTCTATACTGTGACACATTACACAGTGAAACAGAATATTTGAGCGGCGTACAGTAACCAGAGGGATTTAAATCAAGCATTTGATTGGACTGCTACAAAGTGGGCGGGCTTAAGAGTTTAGTGCGATATGGAGCTACAGAGGACTGTTGGCTCTCCACACACACACACACACACACACACACACCCATCACTTGTTAGATCAGGAGCATGAGGGAGAGATGTCTGGCGAAGGAGCAAGGAGCGAAGGAAGGGAGCAAACACTTTTTCACACAACTGTATATAAAAGCAATACACTAAAAACATAAAATACACATTATCGGTCACACATTAAAAGCAATTTTGAACAGGTGGGTTTTGATTTGAGATTTGAATGTGGAAAGGTCAGTGCAGTCTCGGATATGTTTGGGGAGAGAGTTCCAGAGGGAGGGGGCAGATATGGAGAAGGCTCTGTCACCCCATGTCCAGTGCTTGGTCCTGAGTGGAAGAGACAGGAGGTTGGCATCAGAGGAGCGGAGCCGACGGGATGGAGTGTGGTGGTGAAGCAGGTCGGTGAGGTAGGAGGGGGCCTGATTATGGAGGGCTTTGTGAGTGAGGAGAAGGATTTTGTATTCAATCCGTTGTGGGACGGGGAGCCAGTGGAGGTTCTGGAGAACAGGGGTGATGTGGTCACGGGAGCGGGTGTGGGTGAGCAGGCGAGCAGCAGAGTTCTGGATGTACTGGAGTTTATTTAGGATTTTGGATGATGTGCCGTGAAGAATGCTGTTGCAGTAGTCAATTCTGGAGGTGATGAAGGCGTGGATCAAAGTTTCAGCAGCAGATGAGGAGAGTGATGGGCGGAGACGGGCTATGTTTTTTTAAGTGGAAAAAGGCTGTTCTGGTGATTTGTTTGACGTGGTGTTCAAAGGAGAGGTTGCTGTCGAACATGACTCCAAGGTTGCGGATGTGTGGGGAGGGAGACAGAGTGGAGTTGTCGATGGTGAGGCAGAAGTTGTGACTGGTTTTACCAAGAGGGAGCAAGTAGAGGATGAACAGAAGAGGACCAAGCACCGAACCCTGGGGGACGCCTTGAGACAGAGGAGCAGTGGAGGAGGTGCAGTCGTTGATACTGATGAACTGTTGTCTGCTTGTGAGATATGATTTAATCCAGGAGAGAGCAGTTCCGGTGATGTTGAGGGAGGATTCGAGGCAGGAGAGAAGGATGTTATGGTTGATGGTGTCAAAAGCTGCAGTGAGGTCGAGGAGGATGAGAATGTTGAGGTGACCAGCATCTGAGCAGAGGAGGAGGTCGTTGGTGACTTTGAGGAGGGCTGTTTCAGTGCTGTGCTGTGAGCGGAAACCGGATTGAAATGGCTCGAACAGATCGTTGGAGATGAGGTGGGCTTTGAGTTGTGTGGCGACAATGCGTTCCAGTATTTTTGACAGAAAGGGAAGGTTGGAAATGGGATGGAAATTGCTCATGGTGTCAGGGTCAAGACCAGGTTTTTTGAGGATGGGGGTGATAGCAGCCAGATTAAGTGTGTCAGGGACTGAACCAGAGCTGAGGGAGGAGTTAATGATGACTGTGATGAGTGGTGAGATGGCTGGGAGACAGTCCTTGACCAGATTAGATGGTATGGGATCCAGGATGCAGGTGGAGCTTCTCATTCCAGTTGTGAAGTTAGGCAGCTCCAATTGGGACACAAGGGAGAACTGAGAAAGGGGCTGAGGGGTGGAGGAGGGGGGCAGGTGGAGAGATGGAAAAGGCGGGGGAGGTGTTCAGGTTACTGTAAATGGTGTCAATTTTTCTTTGGAAAAATGAAAGAAAAGAGTTGCATTTGTTCACTGTGAAGGATGTGGAGGTGTTGTCCTTGGGTTTGAGAAGCTTGTTTATTGTGGAGAAGAGAGCCTTTTGGTTAGAGGAGCCAGACTGTATGAGGTGTGAGTAGTAGGTGGACCGGGCTGAGATGAGAGCGTCTTTGTATTGTTGAAGGTAGTCGGAGAGGGCTTGGAGATGGACTGTTAAACCGGTTTTCTTGCAGAGTCTTTCAAGCTGGCGCTTTCGGGATTTCATCTGGTTGAGTTCGGGAGTGTACCAGGGAGCCGAGTGTGTGAATGAGACAGTTTTGGTTTTCATGGGAGCCAGTTGATCAAGACAGGAGGAGAGTGTGTTATTGTAGAAGTTTACAAGATCGGAGGGATTATCAGACAGCGGGTCAGGGGAGGCAGACATAGTGCTGGCAAGAGAGGCTGAAAGAGTTGTGGGGGAGATAGATTTGAGGTTTCTGAAGGATATGTTGCGCTTAGCTTTTGGGATGGGGATAGGGATGTCAATGTCCATGGTGATAGCCAGGTGGTCAGAGATGTTGAGGTTGAGGCTGGAGAGTTGCGGTATTGTGAGACCAGTGGAGCAGACCAGATCCAGGATGTGACCTCTGCTGTGGGTGGGGAAGTTGATATGTTGTGTGAAGTTGAAGCATTGTAGTAGTTCCAGGAATTCTGTCGTAGATTTACAGTCAGTGTTATCAATGTGGATGTTAAAATCACCTAGGAGGAGAACGGAAGGTGAGATGGCACATAGCTGAGTCACAAAATCTGAAAAGTCAGATAGAAAAGAGGGATTTGGCTTGGGGGGACGGTAGATTACAGCAGTAACCAAAGGAGTGGGACCAGAGAGTTTGAAGGCAAGGTGTTCAAAAGAATGAACGACAGGAATGGGAATGGTGGTTGTTTTAATGTCCTTCCTGTAAACGGCAGCAACACCACCTCCCCGCCCCTCAGGACGAGGTTTGTCAATGTATGTGAATCCTGTGGGAGTGGTCTGGTTCAGTGAGAAGTAGTCCAGGGGTTTATGCCATGTTTCAGTGAGGCAGAGGAAATCAAGGTTACTGTCCGTTAAGAATTCATTCAGAATGAGGCTTTTGTTGCGAGTGAGCGAGTGTTGAGCAAAGCCAGTTTCAGGTGACGTTGCTTTGTGATAGGCTGTGAGGACTGAGGAAGGGGACGGAGATTGGACAGATTCACGTATTGTTTGTTGTGGTGACGTAACAAGGAAGTTCGGGTGCGACAGGACCAGAGGGATGGGATGGAGTTTGGGGACGTGAAGTTGTAAGTGAACATGCGGCCAGAACCTCTGTGTGAAGGATGGCCTCGGCGAAGTATTCCATGTTCTTTGAGAATGTCCATGCAGTCCGGACGCAGGTGGTTGTTGAAGTTGTGAAGATCTGACGTGGAGTACAGCGGCGGCATGGTCCGGTTGGAGAGCGCTAGCGATAAGCTAGCATTAGCTGGTGACCAAGAGCCGGCTGTCCGTGAGAGGAGAAGCGATGTGCGTCCCAGGAGTATCAACGGGATGATCCACAGCATAACAGCGGCAAGACGCCAACAGTCCGGTGAGATACAGTCAATGTTATACTAGGACTTCAACATTACTGTTGTGGTACCGTGTTCTGCCAAATTATATAGCATTGATATTGTAGTATCAAAAGTGGATTCTGATTGGCCGGAGAATGTGCATTATTTGCAGATGACTGTCTGACTAATGATGTCATCAAGATTGTCTTGGCTTGGAGACAATTTTAACAGAAAGCCTGCCTTTCAAATGGTGGTTGTGGAGTTAGTTTGAACGATGTCCAACAACTCGCGTGCCACTTTGTATTCAACCTTTATTTGAAATATAAAAAGTATCAGGAAGAAAAGAAAGAAAGAAAAGAAATCAAGAATCCTCATCAAAGAACATAAGGAGGAGGAACTGACTAAAGTAGAACAGGACAGTCATGAACGCGTACAGGAATTCAATTCAATTTATTTTGTATAGCCCAAAATCACAAATGACAAATTCTCAGAGGGCTTTACAGTCTGTACACATGGGACATCCTCTGTCCCAGGACCCTCACATCGGAACAGGAAAAAACCCCAAAACCCCTTTAATGGGGAGAAAAGAGGGAGAAACCTGAGGGAGAGCAACAGAGGAGGGATCCCTCTATCAGGATGGACAGAAGTGTGATAGATGTCATGTGTACAGAATGAACAACATAACAGAGTTACAACATATTTAATGCATATGACAGAAACACGGCGGAGGAAAGGCCAGGGTCCAGGTATAACCAGGATCCACGGAAACCTGTGAGGTGGGAAAGCACCGGAGCGACCCTGTTGGAAAAGGAAAGGGTGAGAAAGACACTTTGGAAAGCAGCGACAGCTGTTTGTTTTTGATAACAGACTCACAGTGTTCTGTCCTGTGCTTGACCCTTTGCTTTTAATGCCTCCAGTGAACATAGTGTTAAATCTAAAGTGCATATCAGGCCCTCCTGGTCACCATCTGAGCCTGGCTCTCCATCGCACCATCTGGCTCTCTGCTGTCGATTAAACTGGGCTCAATTTGGACTGTGTTCTGACCGTTTCCCTACTTTTAGACTTCTGTTTAAACATTAGGGAAATTAGTTAGGAACCTCCCACGTTCAGATCAGGTAGGCCGCTCCCCCTATTCACCATGTGAGCCTTAAAGTCCTCCAGCAGAACCAACCCGTTCCATCACAGCCCGTCAGTGACGCTTGGTCAGACCCCTTGGTTTTGTAACGCACCGATTATCCCAGCGAACGCTCCCTTTCTTGAAACAACATTTTGTTACCAGTCCACCTCCTGCACCAGCTCCGGCTCCTTCCCCTGCGATGCCATGGGGTCGATGCGGTTCCTGGAGAGGTTTGAAAAGAACAAGCGTATTTACCAAGATGTTGGGGAAAACATCCTTTATATGCATTGAGGGCCACTGTGCTGCATTCAGCTATGGGCGATCGATCTAATCCAGATATTAGGCTCCAGTATTCTCTGAGGGAATAGTGCAAGTTAGAAATATATTATATAATTAAAGCTGCGAGCAGCATTGATCGGGCCCTCGCAACTTCACGCACGTCGAGGGTACTAGCAGGACTCTGGCCATGCATTTCTGTGACCATCATACACTGCGTGCACGAGTTAAACGGTATTTCCTGGTACTGGCAGGACTCTGGGTGACGCAGCCGTGTATTTCTGTGACCATCACACTCTGTGTGCACGAGTGAGATGATATTTCCTGCGTCGACCAGCAGCGTAGCAAGATCATGTTGCCAGGTCTTAAGCCTCAAATGTTTTGAGTGTACATCCGATACAATCATAAATGTAAGCCTGTTAAGATCATTAAGAAAATAAGTGTGTGAATGCGCTTCAGTGTTTGTAACATAACAGACTGTCAGTTTACTGGGATGGGGTTCAACTCCCTGCAGTGTCCTGCTGATTGTATTTGGACTTACATGAAAGTTAACAAAACGGTAGTGCCATTTGCTGTTACTTGAACACTTTAATTTAACACTGTTTTCATTTTAAGTTCTTCTGTAACTTTAGATTGTAGTGTGAAGCATTCATTGTAACATTTTACCTGATTGTCATGAAGAAGCTCTGGACAGATCATTTATACTAATGCCCACTGACATGGTTTGAGAATCCACTGTTATCTAACTTTTGCTCTCCAAGCATCTTAGTTTGCACATATTTAGATCAGAGAAGTCTTTTTCTCATGGTGTGCCCACAAACCCTTTCAATAAGTTCAGTGTTTGGGCCGCTGTAATTATAGAATCCTGCTTATGTCCGTGCTTATCAGTAGGTGGCGCTATGACTATGAGTTAATATTGGCATGCAGTTAATATTGGCATGCATAGCATGTCAAGTTTCGGACAGTTTTGACAAAGTACAGTCGAGTTACAACAGCTTGATGGATGATGGTGAACCATGTTAAATGGCCGTCGCATCCACGTCGTTCGATGAAACCTAAAGCTTTTAGTAACTTGTAATCGCTAAGGTCTTTAGATTGTTCTGACCAAATTCTAAGCTGATCGGATTAATTCCCTAGGAGGAGTTCGTAGTACAGCACCTGGAAATGGAAAAAAAACACGAGAAATTCATACAAAATTCAAAATGGCTGACTTCCGGTTGAGTTTAGAGCATGGTCCCAAGAGACTTTATTTTAAGTCCACATGTGATACATGTGCCTACCAAATTTTGTAAATCTATGTGAAACGTACAGCGAGGGCTGCTTCGTTGAAATTTTGTAGGGGGCGCTATTGAGCTGATTTGCCACTCTGAACCAATAAAATCATATAATATAACTACATTTTGGGCTTTAAATGTGTATGTCAAGTTTGCTTATGTTTCGAGCATGTCTAGCCTCTCAAAAACACCTTAATTTTTCATGGTGAAGAATGCATCGCCACGGCAACAGCTTTTCACGAAACAACAAGCTTTGAGTAAGTTTTCATCACAAAGGTCTTTAGACTGTACCGACCAAATTTGAAGTTGATCTGATTAATTCCCTAGGAGGAGTTCATTAAAGTGCAGCGCCTGGAAATGACAAACGACACTAGAAATTCATAAAAATTCAAAATGGCTGATTTCCGGTTGGGTTTAGAGCATGGCCCCAAGAGACTTTTATTTAAGTCCATATGTGATACATGTTCCTACCAAATTTCATACATCTAGGTAAAAAATACTGCGAGGGCTGCTTCGTCGAAATTTTGTAGGGGGCGCTATTGAGCTGATTTGCCACTCTGAACCAATAAAATCATATTCCATAACTAAATTTT
>NW_022280128.1:595977-636986 GCF_004355925.1 Anarrhichthys ocellatus
ACTGGTGTGTTGCAATACAGTTTACTCATGATGATAAGGAATTCATTCCTAAATGTCTATACACCCTATGAGTGCAATCACAATGAGGATGGATATCTAAATAGGCTTGCCTTCATCAACTCCTTCATTCAAGTTAATACTTCTTCTAGTATATATGTCATTGGGGATATGAATGCAGATATCTCAGACACAAGCTCAGTATTTGCCAAGCACATGGGTCAGTTTTGTAAAGACAATCATTTTATATTATCAAGCGAAGTGCTTTTACCTACAGATAGCTATACATACATTAGTGAGGCCTGGCACACTACATCATGGCTGGACCATTGTATTAGTACAGCTGATGCACATGCTTCATTGGGATGTATGGGCATTCTTTATGGAGCAGCAACAACTATCATATACCTTTTGCTATGTCGATAAATGTTGAATATCTACCGGCGCTATCTAGAAATGGAAATAGTGTCAACACAGAAAAACTCGACTGGTCAACTCTCACTGAAGAGGACGTCTTAGTGTATTCTGCTCGTACAGACCAATCCTTCAGTAATATTCATCTACCGAGAGATGCAGCTATGTGTACTGACGTTAACTGTAAGGATGTGGTGCATAGGAGAGATCTCTGCTTCATGTACAATGATATAGTAAGTGCTCTGTATAAAGACAGTAAGCCCTACTACAAGCATCAAAATAAGACCCATAACATCAAACCTGGCTGGAACGAGTATGTAGCTGAGTATCGTGCTGAAGCCTGTGAAGCTTTCAAATCATGGGCTATAGCTGGTAGACCCAGACAAGGGCCAGTGCTTGAGTACAAGAAGCTCACCATTGCTAGATATAAGTATGTCATTCACTTCATTTGCAAAAATGATCAAGCCATGAGGGCTGACTCCATGGCCAAGAAGCTGCTAAGCAACAACGTTGTTGATTTTTGGAAAGAAGTGAGAGCTCTTAACTGTAAAACATCTTTACCATGCACTAGAGATGGAATTTCAGGAACAGACAACATTGCTGAGTTATGGCAACAGCATTATAGCACCTTATTCAACTGTATCAAAAGTGATTTGTATAACGTGGACAATTCTGAGAGTAATGAGTCAATGGCAATTACGTCATATGAGGTGCACCAAGCTATAAATAAACTGTCTGAAGGCAAAGCAAGTGGTTTAGACCATATTACTGCTGAACACCTTAAATATGCTGGTAGATAGGTTAGCTCCTCTCCTCGCTATTTGTTTTACTGGCTTCATGATTCAGGGCTTGTTACCAGACTCAATGCTGTCTGTTCTCTTAGTGCCAGTCATTAAAAACAAAGCTGGTAAAGTATGTAGCCTAGAGAATTACAGGCCCATTGCTTTGGCCAGTGTACTGTCAAAAGTCCTAGAAAGAATCCTGCTGGACAGAATACATGACTTTATCACCTCCACAGATAACCAGTTCGGCTTTAAAGCCAAACATGGCACTGACTTGTGTTTACATGCCTTAAAGGAAATTGTAAACAAATACAGAGGTCAAAACTCATCCGTTTTGATGTGTTTCATTGATGCCGCCAAAGCTTTTGATCGTGTTAATCATAGTAGGTTATTTTTAAAACTGAGCCAAAGAGGTGTCCCCACATACATTGTGAGAATTCTGGCTTACTGGTATGCGCACCAGACTATGCAAGTAAAATGGTGTAAAAGTGTCTCAGCCCCATTTAGGGTTAGCAATGGTGTCCGACAAGGGGGAATTTTGTCCCCAATTCTGTTTAATCTGTATATTGATGATCTGTCCAAGCAATTGAAAGCCTGTAATACTGTATGCATGATTGGAAATACTCTGGTTAATCACATCATGTATGCAGATGATCTGGTGATCTTTAGTCCATCTAGCGCTCGTCTTCAGCAGCTCCTCACTATATGTAGCCTACTGTGTATGGTGTGGAACATGACATCAAATACAACGCCAGTAAGAGTGCTATCCTGATCTGTCGAACTAAAGAGGACAAATGTCTGAACTTCCCTGACTTCAAATTGTCTGACAATAATCTTGGTGTCTGCAGTGAAGTAAAATATCTTGGTCATTTCATAACAGAACACATGACCGATGATAACGACATTTCTAGACAATGTCGTATGATGTATGCACAAGCAAACAGTCTCTCACGCAAGTTTGGTATGTGTACAGATGGAGTGAAGATGTCTCTGTTGAGAGTATATTGTACACGACTCTAATGCACACTTGTGGTCAAACTACAAAAAAAAGAGCTTACAGAGACTTCAAGTAGCTTACAATGACGCCATGAGAATACTGTTAAAGAGACCGAGATGGAGTAGTGCTAGTGAAATGTTTGTGGCTGCACGAGTCAATACTTTCCAAACTGTGTTAAGAAATCTCATGTATAAATTCATTTGTAGACTTAATGACTCTAAAAATGAGATCATAGTTGTTTTAATCAACATATGGTTTAGCACCACACGCTACCGGTCCCAGCTGTGGCGACATTGGTACAGCTGTCTCTTTGTAAGGCATTGCCAGTCCTCCGTACTTTTATTGTTTGTGTCTGTCTTTTTTATGTATTTGTCTCTATGGACCCTGAGTCTGAAATAAAGTCTATCATTGTGCTTTTACGATGACACATTTCACCAACTTCAGTATTGTTTCATAGTCATTATTTCTGTCATTGGTTCTTTTTTCTTCCATTCCATCCATATCCATTTATTCTCAAAGAGTTATTAAAGCATCCATTCATCTTTTTAACACACTGTCAGTCACCCAACATTCACAACACAAGTCACTGACTCACAATCACTCAGTCACTCTCTCATTGCCAAGGATAGGGTTTAAAATTCAACACATGCATACATGTCAGCCAATGTTAATGACCAAGCTAATGACATTCCCATCAGCCTCCTGCACTTTGTGCTAACTATGTAACGAGTATAGTAAGGACCCAGGAGCAGTACGACAAACCCCAGGGACAGTTTGAATCAGAGCTTTATTTTCCTCTGGACACACAACAGGTAGAAAATCACAGGGAAACAGCGGCAGGATCTCGTGGTCGAGGACAGAAGGCTGAGCGAGTTACCGGGGCAGAGGCAAGACGGGGTAGTCCAAAACAGGCAGGGTCGGCAACGGGGAATCAGTCCCAGGGTATATGGTGGAAGGTCTTGCATGGAAGCGGAGAACAATCTGGCAGTGAGTGTGTGTGAGACTGGGGTCTAAATAGTAGGTGCAGCAGAGTGAGCAGGTGAGAGTGATGAGCTGATGAGGTGAGTGAGAGATAGAGTGACAGGATAGTAGTGGCAGAGCTGTGACAAACTAGCAGTAAACACATAGTAGAAATCTGCACGTTGGCATTGTCATTGCGAGCACATTGGCGTTGTCATTGTGATCATGTTAGCAATTAGCTCAAAGAGCCACTGTCTTAGTTCAGCCTCACTGCGCCGCTAGCATGGCTGTAGACTCTTCGTCTTGTACCCTAACAATGTATGATGAACGATTAATAACACACTCTTCCCTCTCTCTGGAGATGCACCTTTCAGCTAACTCCAATGTCAACCCATAGATGCTCAGTGCAATTGTCGTAGTATAAAGAGTATAAAACTGGGAGGGTAGGTTGGACAAGTCATACAAACACAGGACTTTCACCCATTAGACCGCTGTTTGTGTCCCATGTGAAACCAAGAAAACAGTGACATATTTTACTGTAATTTTGTTATTCCGAGCGTAATTCCGGTCCGCTACGCCAGTTATGTAACAAAACAAACATGCTTTTATTAACCCAAACCAGGATCTTATCGTAAAACCTAACCAAAAATTTCTGTTGCCTAAATCTAACCAGGTAAACCTAAACATTAAGTTAACCTACGTTCAAAGTTTATTTTGAAAAGAGACTGTAGGCATGTAACCAGCAGAAACTGTACGTTTACTGTGAACACCGATGTTTATTTTGAAAAGGTACTATGCATGTAACAAGTAGAAACTGACACACCATCACTACCAAAATAGTAGGAACACTGACCAAGCAACGGTATTTGTTACAAGTACAAGTACAAGTCTGTGTTGCTATATGAAATCTAAACTTCCCTAATGTTAAAGCTGCTTCTGTCCCTTTTATCGACTAGCTGTCAACTACCAGCAATGTAAGCTGACTTGAATGTGCTGCAGCCCACTCAAGCTTCTTTAAGTGGATTTTGAAACACAGGGTTTAGTGCAGTATTTCTCAAACTGTGGGGCGCACCTCTCTAGTGGGGCGCAGTGGTATTACAGGTGGGGCGCAGGGGGAAATGCAGAATTTTTTTATTTCAAGAACTTTATTGAGAACTTCACATATTACAAAAGTACAAAGTACACGGGCATAAAACTAAGTCATTAATAAATACATGGCGAAATGCCTGTTCTTTCGTGTAAATGTACGTTATGCCGTTAACAGGTTACGCTTGCGCATGCGCGACGGCCAAGATTCTTGGCAACTCACATGTGTAGCTTAGTGTGCTTCCCTTCACCACATCCTACCTCTGAGATCGGCTGTTCTGCTGTTGCCTCTCTCAAAACAAAATACAGATCTAAGCTCAACATTGAGCATGAATTGAGAGTGGCCGTATCAAGTCTGCAACCCCGTTTTCAAAAGATTTGTAGTGGGAAGCAGCTCATTGCAGCCACAAAACTTGATGGCTCACACATATCTGTACTAATTTTGTTTAGTTTTTCACAGGTTGCACGTTATTGTTATCCTCCTTGAAAAGATATTCAGTGCAAAACAGGTTAATTGCAGCCACAGTAAGCTATTTATTGCCAAATATTAGTTATTTTTTGCACAGATAGACCTTTATTTGCATTGTTCTAACAAAGCGATTGCACATTTTATTTGTTTTTGTCTGATGGAGCAATCTGGTTTACTTGAAAGTGATTGCAATTTTCTTTATTCTATTATTTGAAAAAGCACAGATGGAGTCACAAAATGTTATTTCAATAAAAATTCAACATGGAGCATTTTGTTACAATTTAGTTGGGGCGGTGGGGCATGAACATTTTTCTTCCTCCAAAGTGTGGTGTGACAGAAAAAGTTTGAGAACCACTGGTTTAATGAATGGAAACCAGTGTCTGCATTAGTAGCTCTATCGTGTGTTTTGGAATACAGTATTCAGATTGTACTGAAGAGTAAAGTATACAGTGTGTCTCAGTGTAGGTGTGTGGAAGTGTGGGCTGACAGGCCACATGATGAACACACAGACGATGAGTAAGCACCTGGTTTCTGTGGAGGAGGCGATGAAAGATCAGTGGCGGGGATATGTTGAAGGTATCCTTATCACTAAGTCACCTCTTTACTTCTGACAACAGGCCGTCCCTTCATGGTTTGCCTCGTTCCTGCAGCGATTGGACGGTTGCATGAGTGATTTTATTGTGCTCATTGACACATCGCTGTGCAGAATTTTTCATGAGATAGTTGAGAGGAAAATGGAGACAGAGGACAGTTCCGTCTTCTACAGGTACGCTGCCATCTCACATAACTCTGACAAAAAGAAACGCAAGCTCTTACCTGCTTTCATCTTACACAGTGTCCGTCTTTGATTTATGGCATAGTGAGTTATTGAATTCAGAGGGCAGAGACCGTGTATCAAACATACTCCTCATGATCTTTCAACATCACTTTGAGCTGAACAGAGCTGACTACAGCTGGACTGACAGGAACATTCATGACGTTAATCCTGCTGTTGGCTAATGTAAGTAGACACACAAAAGGTGACTAAGTGCCAGGTAGCAAACATACAGTCAACCTCAATTATTAATGGGGAACACTGGATGGGGTTAAAGGCTATAAGTACATATACCAATACAAGGGAAAATGCCATACAGATTTAAAGGTGCAGTGTGTAAGATGTGGTCAGATTTTTTGGTTCAAATATTCAAAAAAATTAATTAATGTTATGAACTGAATGTGAAGAGGTTACAGAGTTAAAGCCAGGCGGCAACCCCCGGTTCTGAAAAGTGAAGCCAATGTGTTAAAGCTGCATTCTCTGTAATGACCATCAGGGGGCGACTCCTCTGGTTGTATAGAAGTCTATGAGAAAATGACTCTACTTCTCTCTTGATTTATTACCTCAGTAAACATTGTAAACATGAGTTTATGCTCTCAATCTCTAGTTTCAAGTCTTCTTCAATACAGCATGATGTTCATTTAGTAAATTATGGTCCATTTAGAGTCAAACAGACTATAAAGCAGGGTATGCTTTAGGGCGGGGCTACATGGTGATTGACAGGTAGCTATCGGAACCGTAAACGGCGTCTCTACATCATTCCTCCCCTAAATACGGTCACTTCCATTCACTGGTTGCAAAAAAAAATAGTGGCGACGACCAAAATCCAAGATGGCGCAGCCAAAATGCCAAACTCGAGGCTTCAAAACCGCAGTTCATAAACCAATGGGTGATGTCACGGTGACTACATCCCCTTCTTATATACAGTTTATGGTTTACGTTAGGTCAAAGACGTCTACGTATATGTTGCATAGATATCTACTGATATTAGCATGCTAACCAGCTAGCCGTGGCCCATCTTGTCTTGTAACGTAAAATTAAGTGGTTCTATTTCATTTTTAACACTAGCCTGACACTCCGGGCCAATCAGCTGGCTGGTCCTCCTGATGGTCAGTCCGAGCTTGGAGGACGGTAAAGAAAGGGCCAGCATTTGATCTGGTTCTGATTCATTAAAATAACTCCAGGTGGGCCCTGTTACCGACCCCTAGGACTTTAATCATGGTGTGTACTATACTATAAAAAAAAGTTTTGCAATACGAAAATATTTCTTTCACTATATTGTCAGCCACAATACATTAATTACTCCGTCAATTGATCTGCAACTATTTTGTTGATTAATTGTTTCAGTCATTTTTCCGGCCAAAATATCAAACGTTCTCTGATTGAACTTCCTATTTGTAAGGATTTGTCTTTTTGTCGCATATGACAATAAAGTGAAAAGCTTAAGGTTTAAAATGATAGTTGGACAACACAAGCAGAGTGAAGACATAATGTAACCATGTCCTTTGAGAAATTATCAATGCCACATTTTTCAAAATTTGTATGAGTAACTGTAAATGATTGCGTTTATACTGTTACCAAACATTAGGATTTAATGTGGGCAAACAGTCTGAATGTTTTATTTTGTTGAAGTGAATTCTGACATGAATGCTCTTGCAGAGAGCAGCTGTAACTCACTCCCACTGTCTTTACTTTTGGATGTGCTCAGAAAGGAGCCTGAAAAGTGCTCCTTTCATGAAGCCGTACATCCCCCCCCTCTAAAAATACCTCGTCCCTTTTTAAAGGGTCAGTGGCTATGTTGTGAGATAACTGTTGGTGATGTAAGCCGGGGTTAGCTCATGCTTTGTCTCCAGTCTGTGATTTGGCATGAAGGCTGTTTTTTATGAGATGCAGGTGCACTGCTTGCGCTAGAACAAATATCCAAGAAGGGCTGGAGGCTTAGACCAGAGGGGCGCGGTGGGCGTAGCTTCCATTTCAACATTGGGGGCAGCACATATAGAAAGGTGGATGTCCTCCCACAGGACATTTTGAGCATCAAACAGTTCATTTCCTGCATTCTGGGGAATTTTCATGCTCTAGTTTAGGGCAGAAATGTCTAATCTGTATTGCTTTCAAAAATGTATATATTTATTTATTTACTCTCCTGTTTATAAACCTTTCTCATTTAATGTTATCTCTGCTGAGTCATTATTAACTATTCCTCCTCTTCTGTGTCTTTTGTTTGAGGAAGCAACTTCTTTAAATAAACGTGGCTCCATTCACCTCAATGATACATTCATTCATTTATTTTACCTATAAAGACCTGGACTTTAATAACTCAAAAGTGTTTCAGTAAGGGTGTTGCTCATCTCACTTTCAAAACATATCTCACATATCTGTGTTCTGTGACATTTCTAGAATACTGTAATTTAATGAGAATAAAGTCAAATATTCCACAAAAAAGCTAAAATATTATAATTAATTTGTAATTTCATGAGAATATAGTCATAGTATTTCTTGAGGAAGTCGCAATATTACGAGAATTAAGTCATTATACATCATGAAAAAGTCGTAATATTCCGTTTATAAAATTGTAATTTAGTGAGAATATAGTCATATTTCTAGAAAAAATACCCAATATTATGAGACTAAAGTCGTAGTTGAATCAGAATAAAGTCTGAATATTTCACGAAAAAAATCATAATATTACAACAATAAAATTGTAGTTAACCATAGGGGCAACGGTGGCTCAATGGTAGAGCGAGTCATCCTTCAATCAGAAGATCGGCGGTTCGATTGCTCCCAAGGGCTGTGCCATCAGGGTGTGGATGTTAGTTAGTCCTGATGGGCAGGTGGCACCTTGCATGGTAGCTCCAGTCATCAGGGTGTGAATGGGTGAATGATGACATGTAGTGTGAAAGAGCTTTGAGAGGTCAGGAGACCAGAAAAGAGAAATACAAGTACAGTCCATTTACCATTTAGTTCAAATTGAATAAAGTCATAATATTTTAAGACAAAATCGAGCTGTCCCATAGTCTTCTGTGCTTTATGTTACTGCTCACTCAGCTGCTTTGGCAGACACAGAAGCCTGTGTGGGAATGCCTCTGACTGAGAGTGTAGAGAAGTGACTGCTCACTGCTCTTCATCAGAGGAGGACAACTGAAACTCAGAGGAAACACTGAGCTCTCTCCTCATAAGCACACTGTGCTGTTTCTGCTTCATCTGAAAATCCCTCCGTGATGATGACGTGCTTTCTAGAAGTGTGGAGGCTGAAATCTTCCCCACAGAGAGAAGGCCGGAGAGCACGCTCCACTGTTGTTCTACAGTAGAGTCGCTACTTAATAAATCTACCATAAACTGGTTTACAATTAAAAAGTATTTAATCCTACTGAAGCTAATGCAATTACAGAATGAAGTACACTACTAACAGAATATATAATATATGATCCGCGCGGAAAACACAGATGTTTCCAGGCTCAGAGCCGAGAAGAAAGAGAGTGAATTCCTTTCCAGCGCTTCCTCTTACAGTTTGAAATCCCCTCCCTTTTGTCCATCTTAATTCCTATTGGCTAATTTCGGTTGCCATACATTTCGGTTGATAAACATTCTATATAAAGATAAGGATTTGCAACTTTTGGCAAAAGCTTCACAAGTTTCACAAGCATAGATATAAAGGTGCTACTAAGATACACTTCTAACTACAAATTCTAAAACACTCCTACAATTATGAATCTTCTAATTATGTATTCCAAAACACTTCTAATTATGATTTCTTATGAATCATTAAACACTTCTATTGTAATTTCTTAAAATATAGTTCTAAACCCAAATTTCCTACAGAAGCCTACCTGAAAACAGCCAGGCCATGATTTTATTACATGTATTTTTAGATCTGTTTGCAAATGAATAGTTTTGATTATTTATCAATGTCATATTTAACGTTGATAACAGAGGCAGATGGTTAACAGCCGTGTTGACAGAGAGCCGTGTGCCTCACCAGTAGGGCTGCACGATTATGGCCAAAATCATAATCGTGATTATTTTGATTAATATTGCGATCACGATTATTCATTAATTGTAGGGACATATTTTTATTGCACTTTCACGTTTAAATGAACAAGAACACTGCTTCCACTTCCATTGTTGTGCTACATTCTGGCTAATGTACAAATCTTTGCATCAGACTGGTCCTTATCACAGTGCATCTCGTGGAAGGAAAATATAAATAAAATAGTATCAACACTTTTTACCCAAA
The DNA here is from genome assembly GCF_004355925.1 of Anarrhichthys ocellatus. Classification (NCBI taxonomy): domain Eukaryota; kingdom Metazoa; phylum Chordata; class Actinopteri; order Perciformes; family Anarhichadidae; genus Anarrhichthys; species Anarrhichthys ocellatus. Next base: position 605,731 of record NW_022280128.1, read on the forward strand.
ATTAAATCAACAGAGCACTGCTTTCACTTCCATGTTGTGCTACATTCCAGCTAATGTACACGTCTCTACATCAAAATAAAACTTATACGGTTCTTATTCACCTGAAGCAACATATAAATAAAATGTTTACCCAAAATAAAGGGCTAACTAAAAATAAATGTGTGTTGCTCACAGTATTTATTGGCCAAATGAAATGCGATTGCATCCGCTATTTCAGCGTGTCTTTGGGAGGTGGATGGATACGCTGTCGCGCTATGCAGGGTCGCTGTTATGGTTTTTTGGGTTGACGGTGGACATGGACGGAGATTCAGTGAGGTAACGTTAGCTTTGGCCTTAATGCATTCGTCGTACTGTGGTTTGTGGTGATTTTTCAGGTGGTTGAACAAGTTAGTTGTATTGCTATGCGGCGCAGACACAACTCTAACGCACTCTGTGCATATGATTTGTTCTTGGTTAACATCACTTGGCCTAAATCCAAAAAACTTCCAGACAACGGATGGTGATCCTTTTCGAGGGGCTAGCTCCTCGCCTTCTGCTCCTGACATTTGATTTAGCTTTCACACGACACCCGTGACCGTCTGTTCTGTTGTCTGCCTCTCTACTCTTCTACTAATAGCGGAGACTGCAGGGTGCGCGCAAGACACCTCCCATCTCGTTCGCCCCCTGGTGGTTGGCTGACTGTTAGTTGAGGACGCGCTTGATTTGATATGTAGCAGAGCACGCATTTTAAACGTCAATATCACTGACGGTCATGCTCATTTAATCGTGGCAGCCAAAATCGTGATCGATCGTGATTTGATTAAAATTCGATTAATTGTGCAGCCCTACTCACCAGGCAGTGTTTCTAAGTGACGCTGCTCTCAGGTTGACCTGTGGCCCCGGGGGCCTTCACTCTACAGAAAAACAGCCACCCACCAGGGATTGCTTTTCATTTTTCCACCAGTTCAACCTGAGCTGCAGATATACTCCGTCCTGATGTTTAAGCTTTTCTGCCGTCATGTTTTCCTCTCTTTCAAAGGAAGAGCTGCAGTTTAAAAGTCCTTGTTCCTTATCCTCAGGTGGTGTGTGAGCTTATCAGGTAAATGGAAGTCATGGTTGGTGTAATCTGCTGGAATGTGGATGACGTGTGATTCTGGATGACAGCCCGTGGCGGATTGTGTGGAGCTCTCAGTGCAGTTAAACAATTCAGAGCTTTCTCAAAGGCCGTCTCTGTGATTTGATCTGAGGGATCAGAGAGCCATTATCCCTCTGCCTGCAGTCAAGGAGCTCAGAAGATCTCTGTGTTCTCCACACACTATCCCTCACACTTAGTTTATTTAACCACATAGATGTAGAGTCCATGGCATCGTCCCAGGTACAGGAAATCCATATGTTGGTGAGGAGGGAGGAGCTGAAGAGAGACCTTAACTTAAGTTAGCTGGGACTCATGTCAAACAAGTGTGCTGCTACATGTTATGTCCCCCCCTGCAAGGATTCTATTGGGCATATTTGTCCATGTTTACAAAAGAGAATAGAACAGTTGGTGTTCGGGTAATGCTATAAAAAGGGGTGGCCGTGGATCAGAGGTTGGTGGTTGTCCACATGTCCAAGAAGTTTCTCCCAGGATGCTTCACAGCAGCACACTGATCCCAATGCTTACAATGGGTTAAATGAAGAGGTCAGATTTGTACCTGCGTATATGTGACTGTTACGTTCCCCGTTCTGGCATCTAAGGGATGCGGGGAGTAACGGTGTTATGTTCCCAGGGAAAGAGAGAGACTGAGCAACGATGACGGTTAACAAAAAGGGTATTTATTATAAAAGGGCTAGCTGCTTGCACGGCAGCAAAAGAAAACTACTTTCTTATAAAAAGAAAGCGACACTAGACATACAACAGCCCACACGGCTGGAACAAAGGTGCAGCTTCGGCTCAAGGGTGTCGGCTCCACACCGACTCGTACACACAGCCTCACTACTGTGGTCTGCCCAAGAGATCGTCCTTCAGGAGCTCCTCTCCTTTTAGCCACCAGCCACAGCTAATCGCGATTGAACGCAGCCGCGTCCAATCAGCCGCTGCAGCTGGCATCCGGGTCAGAGGGTGGCACTCGAGAAGACTGAGGGAAAACAGAGGGAGAGCACACACACAAACACAACACGGCACGTAACAGTGACAATTATAATAAAATGTAAGTTTATGTAAGTATTTAACATGGTGTGTCGTCTAACCTCATTGGAAATCATAAGTGTTTGTAGTTCAGTGTTTCCCCCTACCATTGCCTCATCAGTCCGCTAACTTATTACCCTCGCTACCAGTATTAGCTGCTAACTAACTAACTCACGGCTGCAATGTTGGGCTGAAAAAACATGCCTGCAGGCTAGTATTCAATTGCGGTGTTCCATTGGGAGGTGCAGTGACTTTAAACCAAGTGAGAGTAGAAAAGCTAGGAGTAAGGACAAGTCTGCTAGCTGCTAAAGGCATTGTGCTGCATTCACGCCATGTCGAAGATATCTGAAAAAATTAGTTCCCGACTGGGAAAATGAACGTGAACACCCCCTCAAATCGGTACATTGAGAGGGGAACAGCTTGGTAACAACTGTTTTAGAAGCTGTTACTTTGGTGCAGAATCTCATGATCTGTGAATTTGGGCATTAAATCATGAATCATCTCTTTTTGGGGTCATATCCTTTACTTTGTATTTTTTACTACATCCTAACTTTTCATGGAATCGGACATCCACATTTTTTAGCTGCTACCATTTCAGCTCTGCGCTCCGACCATCGTCGTAGTGATGACTAGAAGCGGCCTTTCTCACGCAGCATCACCTGACATGTTAACATGTCTTTGATGCTACAGTGGAGATATCCTTAAATCTCTTCTGAAGCATTACGCTGTATCTTTCAGTACACCCACACTAATAGAATGCGATAAAGCATTACAATAGAGATTGCTCTGATGTAACCGTAGCTTTTATATCATGTTGAACTCTTTGCTTACTTGTAATAATCACATTCATCTTTTAATCAACGTCTTGTATTTGCTGTGTGCAAAGCAGTGCTTAGTTTGCAGATCTTAATCTGAGGCATTTATTCTCTTGAGCAGGATTTATAGTGCTGTCGTTAACAGACCCTCCAACATTTGAATGCTTTTGATATTTGCAGAAAACTAGGCAGTCACATTCAGTTTCAGACAGTGTGCAAAGCAGACAGCGTGTGTTCCAGGGGCAATGACACGAGGACAAGCACTTGCCTCTGACTATTGTCCAGTGGTTACACAAACATGTGGACTAGCTTTTAGGGAGATACCACATTTCTGTTTTGCAACATATAACGAGATGATTGAGAAGGAGAAGCGTTATGATGACTGTGTGTGTGGTGACCTGTCTTTGCTGTAGAACAACGTGTCTCTGAGACGGAACTGATCGGCACTAGTCCAGCTCCGTCAGCCTTCCAGATAGTTGTGACAGGTCTCTTAGCAGGCACTTCAACTGAATAAAAAGAAGCGCGTGTTAAGGTAGTGTCCCAGTGGACGATGAAATGAGTGGTTTGTAACTCTAAAACTCTGAAAGTTATCACAGCGACAGACATTTGACTGTCTGTTGTAACGATAGAAATAGTGTTCACTGTGCAATGTGATCTACCAGGAAGGCAACTTTGAGTTGCAGGTGCAGCGTATTGCTTCACCTTGCAGTGCATTGTATTGCGTAGTGCTGGGCGGTATGACCAAAAATGTTTATCACGGTATTTTTTAAGATTCTGGCAGTTTCACGGTATTTATTTTTTTCCTTGACTGTGTTTTTATATAGGTTTATAGTGGCTTACTCTACTGTCAGGAGTACATAGAATATAAAAACATGTTAATGTCATGTATAAAGGCTTTGCTTACTATAGGGTGTGCTCGTTTGTTCCTATAATGTTGGGATAGCAGTTTGGCTGAAGTATTGTCGCCCCGGTAAGACGTACCTTGAATCCAGTGTTTTAATCATTGCTCTGAGTCTTTCTCGACTGTCTGTAGCGGGACCATGTCCTTGCATAGATGGATCGTTATTGCGTTCGTAATGTCGCTCCACCGCTTGCTTTTCTTGTCATATGCAGTGCCTTGAGCAAATGCCTCTTCAAGCGATGTCTGACCCTTTGGCTTCACTGTTTCACTCGCGCTAACGTTACTGGTTTGGGCACTTCTGTCCTAAAGTCTGGTGGTTCGACAGTAACTCTGCAGACAGCCGGTGTACAGTTTGTTTGGTTTGTAGTGTGTAACAGGAAGGCACGGAGGACAGAAATTAGTGGCAGCGCAGCAATCACAGGCAGAGTCAGTATTGCAGGTTTTTAATCCACCAAACCTCAACCAACACAAAACAACAGAAAACGTAGCTCCTTCCAGAGCTCGATCAGTTAACTCTATAACTAAACTAAAACAGCCGGGCCGCTAGCCGACTTACCAGGCTCAAGCTTGTTCTCCTCTCATCGTCTCCTCCTGCTCCGTTTCTCCTGGCCTTTTGTTCCCCTCCCTGATGAGATCCGGATCAGGTGTGTCTCTTCCCACACCTGATCTCAATGCTCTCATCAAGGAGAGGGTGGAGCCTTCTGGCAGGAATGTAGCATGTGGCCTTGGGGGATGGGCGTGGCCAGCCCTGGATCGCCTGGACCTTGCGGTCTTGTGGCCTCACATTGCCCCTCCCAATAGTGTAGCCCAGATATTCGGCTTCTTCCAGACCAAGCTTGCACTTTTTAGGGTTTGCTGTCAAGCCGGCCTTGCGGAGAGCTTCCAGGACTGCGGCCAGCCTTACCAGATGGCTGTCCCAGGAGTCACTGAATCACCACATCATCTATGTACGCAGCTGCATACTCCCGATGCGGCTTCAGGACCCTGTCCATCAGTCTCTGGAACGTGGCTGGGGCTCCATGCAGACCGAAGGGCAGCACAGTGTAATGATACAGGCCTGATGGAGTGGCGAAGGCCGTCTTTTCTCTTGAGGTTTCCGCCAGGGGTACCTGCCAATATCCTTTTGTCAGGTCCAGGGTGCTGATAAAACGGGCTTCCCCGAGGCAGTCGATCAGCTCATCTACCCTGGGCATAGGATAAGCATCAAACTTTGAAATTTCATTTAATTTCATAAAGTCATTACAGAACCGGTTGGTGGTGTCTGGTTTAGGGACCAGGACAACCGGGCTGGTCCACTCACTGTAGGATTCTTCTATCACCCCTAGAGCCAACATTTTCTGGACCTCTTGCTCAATGACTGCCCTTTTTGCGTCGGGTATCCTGTAGGGGCGCAATTTTACCTGGTTCGGTGTGAATGTGATGTTCCATCAAGGAGGTGCACCCAGGTTGTGCCGAGAACACATCCAAATTCTGCTGAACCAGCTCCCTGGTTTGTTGTAGCCGTGCTTGTGATAAGCCAGGACCATATGCTACTTCAGTAACTTCACTGTCTGGAGAAGAAGGGAACACATCAGGGGAAACACCACACAGGAGCGTATCTCGGCTGTACCACTTTTTTAGCAGGTTAACATGGTAGATTTGGGAGGTTTTGCGTCGCCCAGGCTGACATACCTTGTAGTTGACTGGGCCTACCTTCTCTGTCACCTCGTAGGGTCCTTGCCAGGAGGCCAAGAACTTATGATTAGTGGTGGGGATTAGGACCAGCACTTTATCCCCTGGTTGGAACTCCCGAGGTTGGGCCCCCCTGTTATACACTCGCCTTTGTGCTTCTTGGGCTTGAGCCATGTGTTCCCTCACCATTGGCCACACACCCTTCATGTGAGCCTGCATCTTCTCCACATGTTCCACAAGGCTCCGATGGGGACTTGGTTGTTCCTCCCAGGCTTCTTTTGCTATGTCGAGGAGACCTCTGGGCTGTCTCCCATACAGCAGCTCAAAGGGAGAAGCCAGTGGATGCTTGAGGAACCTCCCTGATTGAGAACAAGACATAGGGCAGAAGCTGGTCCCAGTTACAACCATCTTGATCAACCACCTTCTTTAACATTGACTTCAACGTCTTGTTAAAACGTTCAACTAACCCATCAGTTTGTGGATGATAGACAGAGGTGCGTAGCTGTTTTACCTTGAAGAGCCGGCAGAGGTCTTTCAGTGCCTTGGACATGAAGGGGGTGCCCTGGTCCGTCAGCATCTCCTTGGGGATTCCAACTCTGCTGAACAAGTGAATTAGCTCCCGCGCAATTGTTTTTGTTGTCATGTTCCTCAGGGGAATGGCCTCAGGGTACCTTGTTGCGTAATCAAGTATAACCGGAATATACTGATGTCCCGTCGTGGACTTTGCCAGGGGCCCCACCAAGTCCATAGCAATGCGGGAAAACGGCACATCAATAATAGGGAGAGATATGAGGGGACTTTTAAAATGGGGCTTAGGGCTCATCTTTTGGCATTCCATGCAGGTACGACAATAGTCTTATACTGCTCTTACCACGCCTGGCCAGTGGAATCTGCTTGCAATCCACTGCCTTGTCTTCTCAACCCCGAGGTGGGCCCCCATGACATGGCTGTGGGCTAGGTGCAACACTGTGGAAACATACTGTTTTGGGACAACCAACAAGTCCCTTCTCTGGCCTTCTGTCTCTTTAGTATAGTACAACAGTTTATTTTTGATTGTAAAACAAGGATAGGTTAGCTTACCCACACCTGGAGCTAGTTTCCCCTCTACTTCCATCACATTGCTGTGTGCCGGCAGCAGATTAGGGTCCTCCATCTGGGCCGTTCCGAACTGGCCCTTCAAACTTGGCAGCAAGGAGGCTTCATCCTCCCCACCATCTGTGCCTGGCCCCGACGGGAAGGCAAAAACCAAGTTGTCCAGTGTCTCCTCTGTATTGGACCTCAGGTTATCCCTCCTTTCTTCAAGTGCAGCGCACACCACTTTAGGAGTATCCTGATGAGATGTACTGATTGGAGTAGGTTTTTTCTCACAGCTTTTCAATTTACAGCCAGACTTGGTTCTTGGTGGACTCCTGTGGTTGTCCTGCCTCAGCCGGTAATATAGTGGGCAATCCCGACCCACCAAGACAGGGACCGGGAGAGAGGGAACCACCCCTACTTTCAGCTGACAGCTGCCTTTAACTGTAGTAAGCTTGATGCCGCCTGTGGGATACTCTTTGGTGTCCCCATGTACGCAGGAGACCGGCACCATCTCACCAGGCCTAGATGGTTCCAGAACATGGGGTTGGACGAGGGACACTACACTGCCAGAGTCTACCAGGGCTTCTGCATCTCTCCCATCTACTTTGACAGGTATCATATGGGCTGGCGAGGTTTCCTGCACCCAGCAGGAGGCGAGCAAGTGACATGGTCTTCCACCCGATGAGTTGGCCCTGGGCATCGTTTCATCCTTCCCTGGGCAGTCCCAGGATATGTGGCCTGGCTCTCCACATTGAAAGCAGCGCCTTAGATCACCTGTTGAAGGTGGTTGCCTTCGTCTGGGCCCCTCCAGTTCAGGTGCCCTCCTAGTCATTGGTACCTCTTCCCTAGATTTCTGGCTCACCTCAGGGTCCGCTCGCGTTGATTTCAGTAGTTCGGCGGTAACCCTTTGGCTCTCCACCAGGCTAACCAGGTCATCTAGATTGGCTGGAATCTGCTGACTGGTCACTTTCTTGGCCTCATATGGTAGAGATCGAACGTATTTGTTCATCATGATCCTCTCCAAGACACTTAGTTTGTCTGGGTCAGATGTCAGCCAAGCTCTGGTTACCCGGCCGAGGTCATACATTTGCGCCCTGGCTGGCAATTCTGGTTTAAATCTCCAGTCATGGAACCTCTGGGCTCTTGCTGCTAAACTGTAGTCATACCTTGCCAGTATTTCCTTCTTCAAGACCGCGTATTCCTTGGCCTGGTCTGTAGTGAGGTCGAGGTATGCCTGCTGTGCCAGACCGAGTAGGAAGGGACCGACCAGATCTGCCCAGGAATCGTCGGGCCAGCCCTCCCTCTTAGCTGTATGCTCGAAGGCTGTCAAGTAGGCCTCTCTGTCGTCGCTCTCTGTCATTTTGGGAATAAAACGACTTGGATTTGGCTGCATGGTCCCTTCCCTTAGTGCTGGAGGGGCTGCCGCCATACATTTTTGGACCTTTGCATGGAGAAAGGCGTTCTGCTGTCGTTGCTCTTGAATCATTGCCCGGTTCAGTGTCTGCTGTTCAGCAGAAATGCGCACCAATTCTCGCACCAGGTCCTCCATTGTTTGACTGCTACGCCCACACTAGGGTCCTCGTGCCCACATTCTCCACCAGTGTAACAGGAAGGCACGGAGGACAGAAATTAGTGGCAGCGCAGCAATCACAGGCAGAGTCAGTATTGCAGGTTTTTAAGGGTTTTTAATCCACCAAACCTCAACCAACACAAAACAACAGAAAACGTAGCTCCTTCCAGAGCTCGATCAGTTAACTCTATAACTAAACTAAAACAGCCGGGCCGCTAGCCGATTTACCGGGCTCAAGCTTGTTCTCCTCTCGTCGTCTCCTCCTGCTCTGTTTCTCCTGGCCTTTTGTTCCCCTCCCTGATGAGGAGATCCAGATCAGGTGTGTCTCTTCCCACACCTGATCTCAATGCTCTCATCAAGGAGAGGGTGGAGCCTTCTGGCAGGAATGTAGCAGCCAGCCACTACCCTGCCCCTTAGGCCCTTACAAGTGGTTACCGTAGTTGCCATTGTGTTTTCCTTGCATTTGTTTGGGTTTACTTTACTCTGAATGGTTCTGATCTGCTTCTTGACCAGGTGGACAAGTGGCTCAGGTAGCCCGGTGAGTCTAGACCTGCAGTCTTTAGGTCAATTGGTTTTATTTCCATTTAACAGGGAAAACTCAGATGTGGAGTTAAGCCCATTTCCATCAGTAATGGGGCGCCTCAGGGATCTATTATTGATCCACTATGTATTGATGGTGGCTTTGATTTTACATTCATACAGGAAACGGCCTGCAAATGCTCAAGGAGGAGACTAATGGACCACTGGCCAATTCATGGTACCGACCGACCTAAATCTAAGCCTCAACCTCACACATAAGGAAGGCGAGTTCTGGCAATGTGACTGTGTTAACACACACACACACACTGTGAACTCACTCAGGACAAAGTGAACTGACATTTTCGATTCAAATGAAATATACATTATGATGTGCTATGCTTCACCCCGGGCCTGTGTTGTTTCTGTCTGCCCTTTGTGTGGTTGCCTGCTCTCAGGTCTCAAATGATATCTCAATCTAGATCTCAATCGAGACTACCTGATTAAATACAGTCTATGATATAAGATAGACCAGATCCAACTTTTTGCTGGGAATGTGCAAATATTGCCTTTAGGAGCCACAGTGAATACAATGCACCCTGTGTGTCTCTGATATACATTGATCCTCCCTCTGAGGGACGACAGGACAATTAACTTGTGTGCTTTGGTTGCAAAGGCACACAGACACCACAAAGGACTCACTCTTTGCCTGTCTAGTTTAATTTTTTTAGATGTGTGGTCATTTATAGCCTCCAGAGCTAATTGACACTTAATTGTATTTGCTTGCTCCCTTTGTGCCCTCCGCTCCACCCAGAACTGTAATACAAGAGTGGTCACGCTAAACGTGTCCATGTGGATTCAGTATACTCAGCTGAGCCTCCGCTGTTTGCATGACAAGCAAATACCATCAACCAAATCACTCCGAATCAGAGAGGGCTCGTGTTAGACAAACTCAGACATGAGGAGAAATACATTCTTTGTATACTAAAGGGTCAAACACACCTTTTAGGTTTATCACTAAGTCTTTTAAACAGCCTTGTACAGATTGTAATGATCAAATAACAAATAAATTCTAACACGCCACTTAGCTTTCCACGTCAAACACAATTTGTCTGAATACGTAATCCAAGTAAAAGTAAGTGAGAGTGTTTCATTGTACTACCCACTCTACTCTGGAGAAGCCTAATGCTGCACCTGTTCAGAAAATAACCATCTTTCCGTTTTTTTGTTTTTTTTCCAATGCTTGAAACAAATGGTCGAAAAGATTGGGGTTTGGATTAAAATAACGACGGAAGTTGTCATACTTAAATCCGGAAGTTATGTGACAAATAAGTCAACGTTGACTTCTGGTTTCACACAGGACATGGACAGCGGCCTCCTGGGTGAAAGTTGATCCTGTGATAACTTAAGCCCCTCTTCACACAAAAATTGTTAACCCAGTGTTAACTTAAGCCCAGATACCATTCCACTGCACTTCTACCAGCCCTGGATTAAATGTTGGCTGGAACATGTGACAAATTTGGCAACTTTTCGCCCCGCATTTATTCTATTTTGAGGGGATAACCCTGCAAACTCAACGCCAACCAGCGAGCCCTGGGCTAAAGTCTTAGCCCACTTCTGAATGTGCTTGTGTGAAAGCTTTCGTAGAAGCAGGCTAACAGCTCACCAAGCCTGGAGCTGAATGCAGTGCATGTATCTCCTGTATACTGATGCAGTTTGCTTTCATATTAGAATGTGGAGTTATTATAACTTAGCTGGACATTCAATGTGTATAAAACTATAGAGTCGACAAAAAATGGTGAATGTTTGGATTTCACTTAGCATGCATAATACACCAGATGTAGTATCCAGTGGCACATACATGCTGACTCACACGTTTGCACAAAGAACCAAACTAACAAGGCAGTGCAAACAGAGGAGTCACAATATATGATCAAACCCTTTCGCAGGCTCTTTCTCTACCGTATGTCTAGCTGTAGAAATAACGAACACAGATCCACTGCAGCACATACAGGCACTTTTCCACATTACATTAACAAAGCCCATTGTGTGTGTGATTAAGTAACCAGTTACCGTGGGGAAACACACATGGAGTCAGACTTATAATAAAACCGTCCGTAACTTTAAAAAGAGGCCGAGTATGTGCAGTAAGAATGGCGTCAGCTGATGTCATTTTTCCAGGTATACTATCCAAAGCTCTGGTTTCTGTTAGGGAAGGACTGCTGAGTGCAACACGTCTTAAGTGTTTGACACTTTTATGAAAGATTAGGTCACCGTGTCCGGACTTGCTCGGTGTAGCCTTATGAATGTGCCATATTGTCAGCTCTGGTGGTTTATTTTATGCAAGTGGCCAAGAGAGTAGTCATTTCACTAAGTCACCTCCCTGTTGATTAACTGTTCTGGTCACATAGCAGGTATGCTGTTCTAGCACATCAGACCTCAATTTCTACCACACTATGTTATTGGCTTTTTCTTCTGTTTAAAAAGACGAACATCTCCACGCTCCAGAATCAACATACGGTACCTAAATCCTGGTGCGATGATTATGATAACTTGTCGTGCACCATCATCAAATCAAATTCCTCTTTCACCAATACTTTGGTCGATGAAAAGGAACCGTCACTGTCTGTATTTCCTGTGGAACGTGCTGTGGATTAATCCTTGATGTTGCCTCTAGTGCCACCATCTAAAACAACCACATACGCTTGTATATCTATCTCAGTGGAGCAACTCCTGGAAGTAGCGGCCCTCGTTTTCTCTTTCTTAGCTGCAGTTGGCGTGACACACGCTGTCTACCGGGGTACAGAACCGCCCCTTTTCAGCCTGAGGTGACGAGTGAAATCGTTATTTGAACTTGCATGATTTATTAATTCTGTTTGACAGTGCTGGAGGCAGTGGTGTATAAAGTACCCAAAAGCCATACTTGAGTAAAAGTAAAGATACCTTACTGGAAAATGACTCCAGTAAAAATAAAAGTCACCTACTACTTGAGTAAAAGTCTTAAAGTATCTGATATTTACTGTACTTAAGTATTGAAAGTAAAAGTACAAGTAAATGCTGTTAATAAAAAAGCAAAGGGTCAGCATTTTGAGAATTATGAAGTTTATTCTTTTAAGTGCTGTGGCCACCATGACCAAGTACATGGAGCTGTGTTGAACATAATTGGGTTGGCTGTGATCCATCCAGGAGCAACAATGTTCAACATAATATATTGTACATAAGTATACTTTTGCATCTACTATGAACTTATCATAATTCTCCGAAAAGCAATATGACACTATGAAGGAGTTGTAACAGTGCGTTTATAAGTATGCTCATTCCGACTAGAGGATGTAGAGGACAAATGCATAATATTGTGTTCAGCAAAAAATATCCACTTGATGCATCAGGTCACTGTTGTGAGAAAGGACACCTGCCTTGTAAACTCCTATGGGCCTGATTTGAACACAACAGGCAAAGGTTTTGCTCAAGCTGAATCTGCAATTGGGCGACTGCTACCATCATAACTCCATCTGATCATCCACAAAATGACTCAAATATCAAAACATGATCAATGCTAAAGCAACACCGAAAGTAACAACCCAGTCATTACTTGAACCTGAAAAACGTCCTGTTCATCTTCAAAAGAAGTTGGTTTTCAAAATTGCGAGAATTCCGTCTCGCTCTTCTTGGGCTGAAGACTAGTCCTGCGATGCTAACTAGCCTTTCACAGGCCGCTGAGGCAGGTAGAGGTGTGTTCAGCTTCACACACAGCTGGGAAGGATTTCCCTAATGCTGCGCTCGCGCGGCTCCTGTCAATCCTATGGTGTGGTGGCTAGCTAACGTTAAGTTAGCTAACGTTAGCCAACTAGTGCTGCAATGATTATAGCTAAGATGACTCAAATAAACAAAATCTCACAACTGTCAACACTTCCTCAGCTCACTAACTCGCTAGCGATCCACGGGTGTTGGTCTTCGTCACCACCGTAGTTTGTTGCGGGAGTAGCAGGTGCTTCCATTTCTGCTTCCGTCATGAAATCAGTCATCGTAGAGTGGAATTCTACTCATGTAGTCTCGCTAGCTATAGCATATAGCATCCTGGGCATCACTGGGAATCAAAACACCGCGGCTTTGAGAGCACTTGTTTGCAATTGCACATTAACGTGATTAACCAATGATTTAACTTGCAAGCTAGGACCACTGATTCACCAAACCTGCTTACTTGCAGTCTCTGTTCCACCACAGTCCCCGACGCTGGTCTCATGATTCATTTTGTTTCTAAAGATAAATTTGATTTTGTAGCGAGTAACGAAGGTTTCAGAGGAAATGTATCGGAGTCAAAGTATCAGTTTTCTTTGCAAAATGTAGTGAAGTAAAAGTCAACAGAAATATAAATAGTAAAGTAAAGTACAGATATCCAAAAAAACGACTTAAGTACAGCAACGAAGTATTTCTACTTCGTTACTATACACCACTGGCTGGAGGGCACAATGCATTTTCAGAGGGAAGCTGGTGAAGGGTGGTGAACATGTTGCTATTAGTCAAAGATGGATTTATTTGCAGATACATTTTATCACTTGGCACGGGTTATAGAGTAAGTGTTTGTGATTAGACTCATGTCTTTTAATCATGTGGCTGTATCACACTCTGGTCTATTGAAGCTTGCTTCAATGGATACATAATGCCAACAATCGCTTTCATTTTTCCTTTAGTTTGTAGCGACGGTTCTTGAGCGTGCTCCTCATTTATCTTGCTCGTCTGCCCTCAGGCTCCGTCTCTCACTCCATTCCCCGGCATCTCCTCTTCACCACCCCCCCCGTCTGCTCTGACAGAGATTCATGCATTAAAGCCTCAGCTACGCCTCTTGAATACCAACCCAACTCCAGCATTGTGAGAACAGTGTTGGGGGGTTCTGCATGGCGTTCCCCTGTGAGTAAGCAGCACTTTACTTTACGGGACAGACTGCTCCTCCACTGATGGGGCTCATTAACCATCCTCATGCCACTGCTCTTCAGCTAAGAGGCCGATATGGCATGACTCCCCCCCGGTCTCTGTGTTTTCTGCTGTCTTCCCCATCGGCCCTCATTGAAGCAGTCACGGTTCCACTGGAGAAAGAAGCAATCAATATCATCACAGCAGCCAGAGCTCTCCTTACCCTTGGTGTGTGTGTGTGTGTAATGCAGAGTTAGCCCCAGTGCCTCCAGTGAGCCGTACTGGTCATAAAGATGAATAACAGCTGACTTTGCTGCTATGGTAACCTCTCCAGAGTTCCTCCCGCCCTCTCCCCTTCACGTGTCTACATTGTGTTCTCTAGAGGGGCGGAGTCAGCGTGGACTGAGCGGACTAAATCTCCGTCAGTAAGCAGTGCAGTCCGCCTCCCGATTCAGAAAAAAATACGATATTTAAGACATGCAATACTAATAACTCACGAACAATACATTTGTACTGACTTCGGTTATGCTTGATTTACAGTATGCTTGACGCATTTCGCCAGTGTCACATCCAGTGTTTTCTGTCTATGTGGAGGTGGACGGGCAGCAGCCATGCTTAAACCATGCTGCTGATGTCATGTGATACACTGCTCCTTACACTTTGGGAGAATATCTGTTTTTTGTGAGGAGAAACTCTCATGGAGTAAAAGATCCAGACGTTTCCTCGTCACGGTTCCACGTCAGGTCTGTGCGACCATAAGCATAGTTGGGGCTTTCTACTGTTATGATTCAGGGACCTCCTAGACTGTGGGGAAACCGTATGTGATCCAGCCTCTGCTACAAAGACAGCCGGTTTCAATTATGAACAAAAGTATTTAATACTTCTGATGCTAATACAATTACACAGTGTAACACATTAATTACAGTATCTATAGATATATATTCTCTGCGCAGAGAGCATCTCACCCTCACCCCAGACTGGGAGCACAGCTGTTCCCACCTTGAGAGGAGAGCAAAGAGACTGATTCTCTGCCAACACTTTCTGATCACAATTGGAAATCCCCTCCTCTTGTCCATTTTAGTTCCTATTGGCTAACTCCAGCTGGCTCCTCCTCTCAGCCAGCTAGGACCCCCTGGCTCGGGTGATGCTCCGTCTGCGTCCGCTGAAATTGCCTGTCTATAAATCTGACTTTCCCTTGGCTATTCTTCACAGTTTAAAACATTCAATGACTGTCTTTTATGGCTTAACACTTCTATGATAAACATTCTATATAAAGATAAGGATTTGCAACTTTTGGCAAAAACTTCACAAGTTTCACAAACAGATATAAAGGTGCTACTAAGATACACTTCTAACTACAAATCACTTCTAACTACAAATTCTAAAACACTTCTACAATTATGAATCTTCTAATTATGTATTCCAAAACACTTCGAATTATGATTTCTTAATTATGAATCATTAAACACTTCTATTATGATTTCTTAAAACACTTCTAAACCCAAATTTCCTACACTACTCCCACGTTGATGTGTATAAGGCCATCTGCAGCACCACCGAGCGCATAGTAGTCCTGTGTATTTCATTTAAGTTGTTCCATTTTGTGTTTCGTGGTAACTGTATTATGTAAAGCATATTTTAATAATATAATCAAATGTAATGCTTTAAGGTTCAGTCTGTAGTGATATACGGCAACATTTCCATCCCGTCATGGTCTGCGTGATCCACATTAACATGTGTAGGGTTGCATGTAGAGGTCTAATCAGTCAGAGTAAGTGGGAACACCTGTGTGGGCGTACAGGCTCTGAAAGGTTAAGCACCAATGGTTATGTTTAAAGTATGACGATCAGTTCAAATAGGCTACGGTGATGTGCCTCTGGCTCCCTCAGACTCTCTGATGAGTGCTGTGGCCTCGGCTTCAGTTTCCTGCTGACTGAAATCCTTTCTTCTCTCCTCTTTCTGTGTTGCAGTGGAAAGAGAGCTGGTTCAGAAGAGGACCTTCACCCGATGGATGAACCTACATTTAGAAAAGGTTTGTTGACAGCTTCGTGAAACGGTGGCTGCAGAAAATACACCAAGAGGAACAACCTCAATCACGGTCTCCACACTCCGTAATTAGAGAGCTGCTCGCTGAGCTTTCATGCAGCCCCTGGGTGGGCATGGCAGGGTGTTTTATGGGCGAGGGTAGCAGACTGTATCGTGAAGCTGGGATCGCCCCGCTCACTGTATGAGTTTTACAATGTGGCTGTATATAAAATGACAGTTGCAGTCTCTCCGTCTCACTCTTATGAATTATGCATGTGGTTGTGTGGAACTGCCTGTGCGCAGCAATTCAAGTTTCATCAGGCTTTAAAGTGTTAATCTGAGACGGTGGAGACGTTACAGCTCTAGCTAGCTCAGGCTGGTCATTCTCCCCAAACCACCCAGCAGGCTGCTGTATGGGAACAATGGCTGGGTGGAGGAGGGGCCCCTCCTCTGCTGCCCGGAGCTTTGAGCCACATACAGGAGAAATGCTCCGAGGGACCCGAGGAGGATCCTGTCAATGAGAGGGACTAGAAACTAGATTGGTTGGTTGGGTGGAGGCCCAAATGGGGGACACAAGTATATACAAAGTGATTGATTAATTAGAAATAAACAAATTACAGAACCATCATAGAAACATTATTTTGTCAAATAAATAAATAATACATACATACATATTTATATGTATATATGTATATGTATATATTTTCTAACATTTATTGAAGAGCTTCATGAAAAATAAATTTTTACACCATTTTATTTATACAGCCCAAAACCACAAATCACAAAATATGCATCAGGGGACTTTACAATCTGTTCAGGACTACGATACTTTCTGTCCTTAGACCCTTGATTCATACAGAAAAAGCCTTTAATGGGGAAAGATTGGGAGAAACATCCCTTATGTGCATCTACCTCCACCTTAATGTCACACACACATACACACACACACACACACACACACACACACACTATATCAAATGCCTGCCACGGCAACCTCCACCAGAGCCTTATGTCACTGTGTTTACACTGACATGCCGGTCTTTGCTTTTGTCCCGTTCCCCCCCCCCCTCCAAAAAGGGGTGAGTCCGGGTGAGCCGAGAGTCTGAGAGCGTCTGATCAAATCTTTTGTTTTCTCTCACACAATGAGCCTCTTTGCTCTTACCCGTTGTTTGGCCCTGCATCAAATCTCTGACCCACTAATTAACAATCATACATTTGTCTTCTGTCGTCTTGGAAAGTTCCAGTCACTTCACTCCCCCCCCACACTATTCACCCGTTCACCGTGTTCAGACAAGTTCACAAATGCCTGAGTTAGTAATAAGTCGTTGTGATGACAGGGCTGAGTGTTGGCTCAGGCAGTGCACACGGTGGGTTACTGCTGCTGTCTTTAGAGTGAACATCTCTGCATGCCCTTATTGTTACCGTACAGATGAGTGCTGTTTGGAGAGCTGTTCAGTTCCATCCAATGTGTTGAATTAAAAGGAGTAATCGGCACCTTTTTATGTGGCTGTCCAGTCGGTGTTGATGGTAAATGTAGTCAATTGAATCAATAAATTCCTCAGCGCACGCAGCATTGACCCAGAGAAGTGATTCTGTCCAACATTGCTTCTATACGCCCCACTTTCATTGGTCCTGAGGAGCTGCAGCATTTATTTGTGCACAAACTGCACAATCTAGAGCACACCTGGTGGTTACCAAGAGAAATCCAAGCAGAAATAGTTCGTAGTTCTTCCTTGCTTCCAACTACGGCAGTCAAATCAAATGACTGCGCTGGATGCAGGTAGCACAACAGATTTTTGCATCTGTGAACTCCCCTTTCTGGGTCAAAGTAGCGTGCACTGAGGAATGCATTGGTGCATAGTGGACTACATTTACCATGAACACTGACATATTTTCCCTCTAAAGCTCCAGGGTGTGTTTGGGAGGACCGATGGCACACTGGATCTGAAATCTGACTGTGCCCTTTATGTTCTGAGATGGATGCATTTGTACTTTCTTCAGATTTGAGTCCATCTTGAATGCCTCTTGGTTGCATTTACAGGTTTTTTTTGGGGGGTGGGGGTGGATATCGAAATGTCCAAGACATATACAGTGTAATGGTGTCAAAAAATTGTGACGGTTCATGGTATCCAATTTATGAACTATTCTATATTCTATCAAGGGCTGCAACTACAGATTATGTTCATATTTAATCAATTTGCACAAATAAACAAACAAAGATATTCATATAACTGTCATGTATGATGAAGAAAAACATCCAATCCACACATTTAAAAAGCAAATATTACATTTTTGATGATCACAAGAGTTGCAGATATTTTCTTTTTTGAATCTACTATTTGATAAATCAACTAGTCATTCAGCTCTAACTCTCACCTCTCCTCTCTCTCTCTCTTTCACTTTTCTTTCTCTCCATTTTCAGTGTGACCCGCCCATTGAGGTCCATGACCTTTTCCGGGACATACAGGATGGGCACATCCTCATGGCCCTGCTGGGAGAACTCTCCGGCTGCAAGCTGGTCAGTGTGAGAACTGTACAGTGCCGCAGCTGTACTGGCATTAAGAGTTGTGTTGGTTGGCAGTTTTTATATTGTTCAATAATACTTTTCTCATTCCTAATGATCCTCCAGCTTCACGGGTTCAAGAGGTCCTCCCATCGTATTTTCAGACTCAACAACATCGCCAAGGTCCTGTCTTTCCTGGAGGAAAGAAACGTGAGTACCACAACAGGTAGCGTGAAGACATGTCCACCTACCGCTTGTTGATTGACACATGCGTACGTGTGTCCTCAGGTGAAGCTAGTCAGTATCGATGCAGCCGACGTCGCTGATGGAAACTCCTCTATTGTCTTGGGACTGATCTGGAACATCATCCTCTTCTTCCAGGTAAGCTCACTCTCCCTGCCAATTATTTTGATCTATCCTACTATCTAATGCCTCTTCATCCGCTCCCCTCTGTACTTTGAGTTCCCTCCTTTCCTTTCCCTTTTTTTCACTCAAAATGAGGTCAAGAGTAAGAATGAAGTGGCTGCTTCACAGCCTTTGGACTTTCCATTCACAAAAGCCTATCGAAGAGCAGTTCACTGGGTGGTTTATGTGAAACACACTGTGGTTCAATGCCTTGGACGGACACTATGAGGGAACAATTATCTCTGTAGTTCACACAGACTGTCCTCTAATTCTGGAAGCACTCAACTCTCTGTAGCTGTCTACACTGCCTGTTCTGAGCTGGGAGGAAAGGGAGTAATGTGCACAATACCCTGATCTTCTTTAGTAGTGATGGGCAAAGCAGTTCTTTTCAGTGTACCAAATCATTCAAATCAGTTCAAAAAAAAGATGAATCAAAAGGTTTGTTCAATGCTTGACTGGAGAACTGATGTGTAACATTACCACGGTGTCCAGTTAGGATGAACCTAGCTACTGTAAGCCTTGCCTTTATCAGTTAGCCCCAAGTCTCAAGTCTTTGAGTGAGAGTCCAAGTCAAGTCTCAAGTCTTTGAGTGAGAGTCTCAAGTCTTTGAGTGAGAGTCCTAGTCAAGTCTCAAGTCTTTGAGTGAGAGTCCTAGTCAAGACATAAGTCCTTGAGCTGGTGCCAAAGTCAAGTCTTAAGTCTTTGTGTTATTTCCAAGTCAAGTCTTGTCCTTGAGCTCGTGTCCATGTCAAGTCTCAAGTCGAGTCAGCTCGTCAGGCATTTTTATTAATGTTAATGCGACTAAAAGATAAAGATTTTCCAGAGTCTTGAATCTTAAGTCCGAGATTTCAATTTAGTTAAACCCTCGCCTACTTGTGAATGGCCACGTGACTTCTGTCTGCTGCAAATCATTTGGAGAAACGCTTTCTTGTGTTTTATCCACTTATCTGGCAAAATCTTTGTCTTAGCAAGCCAAGTTATTGCTTGTTAATGGTTAAAGTCTGGCATCTTAACACGTTGGAAGCATGATCACGGTTGACCCATGTCTACGCTGTGGTCTTATGTAGTCATGTGACTTCTTAAAAAACTCTGTTCAGGTTTCACGTAGAGGTACCTGTCTAACACTGTCGCTTAGCTGTTATGTTTTGCTGTGGAATAAATCAAGAAGAGTGGAGGGATGTTCTTTAGTGCTATGATATTGCATACAACAAAATTCTGGTAAGTGTGCTTTTAACATCTTAGGATGCCAGATTTGAAGCTGTTAGGGATCAACCTCTTGATGTGTGAAGATATAAATATCCTGCATGATAACACGTCCAAGACACTGACTACTTTTGGCCAACTGGTTTTCAATACAGTCTATTATGCAGGCTTTCAGTTCTGAATTTGTTTTCATAAAGTCTGACATCATCACGGTTACTTTCTCAGACTTTAGAAAGCTCCTTCAAAGACATTACGTGACTGTTTTCACAGACTAACCATGACAAGTAAACTGAATTCCATCTCCAAGGTCTATCAACAGATGCAGCACTGAACTGATCCTCTGAGTGTTTTGAGGGCTTTGATTCTCACGTATCTCTCGTCATCTGTTGAACTGATTACATCGTGTATCATTGTTTCTATGGTAACCATGGTGTAATAAATCCTGATATTGACGGGACTTTAACCTGTTTGTTGTCTTTTCCAAGAATCTTGAATCAGAACATATTCTATTTCATACCTGGGACAGTTTCTAACACTGTTTGGATTTTCTGGGCCAATCCCACTCTTCAGTAGGGAACTATGTATAAAGCACTCTGTCAGCATAAAGCACTTGGGTAAATAATCCAACTCACTGTCTCCTCCCAGATTAAGGAGCTTACTGGGAACATCAGGAGCCAGTTCCCCTCTTCCTCCAGCCTTTCGTCCATCCCCACCAGCTCTGACTCCGACACGTCCTACTGCAGCACGCCGTCAGATGAGAGACAGTCGGCATCCATGGCCATGCGAGAACACAGCAAGGCCATCAAAAAGCTGCTACAGTGGGTGCAGAAGCGAACACGCAAGTGAGTGTATTTCAATAAAGATTGTTGAATAAAGTCCTAGAAGTCTGAAAAAAACGAACAATTTCTTAGTGTTGTGTTGGCTTTTATTTCTGGTGAATATACGGTACATACCAATGGACAGCAAGCAAAACAGTAAGAAGGGACAAGCAATGTTTTGTTTGGCGGTCTTTCTGGACTGACCCTGTCCACTTGATATGTCCCGTCATAGGTATAGTGTGGCAGTGAAGGACTTTGGGAAGAGCTGGACAAGTGGTCTGGCCTTCTTGGCTGTCATTAAGTCCATTGACCCCAGCCTGGTGGACATGAGGAAGGCACTGCTGAGGACCGCCAAGGAGAATCTGGAGGACGGCTTCAGAATAGCCCACTACAGCCTGGGTATCCCACGCTTACTGGAGCCTGAGGGTAAAGAAAAAGACTATTTTACTAGGGTTGTGTATTAGCAAGAATCCATCCATCCATCCATCCATTTTCCTCCGCTTATCCGGGGTCGGGTCGCGGTGGCAACAGGCCAAGCAGGCTGACCAAGACCTCCCTCTCACCGGCAACATGTTCCAGCTCATTCTGGGGGATCCTGAGGTGTTCCCAGGCCAGCTGGGAGATGTAATCCCTCCAGCGTGTTCTGGGTCTTCCCCGGGGTCTCTTCCCAGCAAGACTCTTCTAATACAATACGTATCACGATACAAGGGGTCCGATTCAATATATCCCAAAACTGTAAGCAAGGCGATTTCTACATTTATTTTATTAATTTAGTGTGATTTCTTTTAAATAACATTTTTGTGAAAACTGGCACCAGGACACACCACCATATGCATGACATCTGAGTTAAAAAAAAGTTTACTTTTTATGCAATTACGTTACTTTTTTATGCAATCGGAACAGTGGGATCTACCATAGCATTCATTACAGTCCCTGTAACATCCAACACCATAGCACTACCTTCGGTGCAATCTGAGCCACTGTCTGTCACCAATCTTTGCATGTAAACTATTAATGAAAAATCAATACTATATATAATAATATAATATTCATGCCATGGTTTTAGTGTTGGTACTCTTAGCAAAAAAGTCCTCCAGTAACTCTTTCCTACTATTATTATGATATGGCTATTTAACAACTTTTTCTCTCTTTAAATTGACCTTTAGAAATCCGTTAAAATTGTCTTAGTGTTATTTGCTTACCACGTGTGAGCAATACTGCCACACTTACTGACTATACTATGTAGCCCCTTTCACACTATGTAACATTGCTAGCTTCATTGATCTAATTACGTTCTGCTCATTATGGATAGAACTGCAGAGCTTGTGCAGTGGCCGTCTCTGACCCGCAGTGTTGAATTCCCCGGCTGACCGCTGAGAAGTTTAGCCATATACATGGTTCTTTATGAAACTGACCGGGCATACCTAGACTGTTGGTAAATAATGGAAACCAGAAAGTTTTCCTTTTTGTACCAAGCAACAAATGTGTTTCCGATTTGACTGGTTCGCATGTGCACATCGCAATGTTGATGCTGAAATAATATATCCTGCAGCCCTTTTCAGACTGTTGTGTTATAAAGTGTGTGTCATAACTGTTGGGAGGAAGCTTAAATATCATGGGGGTCTTTATGTAAAATACCACTGTGATAATTGTAAATTGTTTATCTTCCCATGCTCAGATGTGACTATCAATGCACCAGATGAGCAATCCATCATGACGTATGTGTCACAGTTCCTGGAGCACTTCCCTGGCATAGAGGAAGTAAGAATCCTTTCTTATGGCCTTTACACACCGGGGGCTTTATTTTCCCTGTGATTGAATCTCAATATATTTTCTCAACTGGTGTTTTTGTCATGAATACGTTCTCACAGAATGCAAGTTTTTCCGCATTTCTTTGCTGTTTAATCATCACGCCCCGAATGTAAAGGCCTTTACAGAGCATGGAGGATATGTGTCAGTCAGATTTTGACAAAACAATAATCTCTGATGGTGAGCACAGAGACATTTCTGCCAACTTTTGTGTTTCTCTCTCAGCCGGAGGAGCCCGTCCAGCTGATCGAACGAAGTGTCTCCATGAGCCGACTGAACTTCCACGACAGTGACTCCAACCACATAAGGAATAGCATCCACCGAAGCAGAGTGAAGGAGAGGTCCTACATGTTCCAGAGGCTCTGTACCCAACCGCCACCCAAAATCTTAATTTCCTCTGTGTCAGAGGATCGGAGCGCCATGTCACCCACCTTTAGGCCGGCTGCAGCTCGCTCGTGGTCCAGTGAAGACATCTTAGCAGATCCCCCCCACATGGAAGACATCTCCAGCAGTGCGGTTGAAGACCCCAAAGGATCTGCTAGTGAGGTCCCTAACAACTCAACCTCTAACTCCCCACAATTGTCTTACACTCACTCGCCCACAGGCTCATCAATGCCTGACTCTGTAACCACTGAGTCAATAATTGGCGACTCGGCAATCAGCTCACCGGACTCCTGGGTGGAGAGCGAGTTTGGGGTGATGCCAGAGAAGTTTTGTGAAAGCCGAAGTGACAGTTCTTTGTGTGGCAGTGGAACAGCCTGGGATGTGTATCGTGCCACCCCTGTGGAGGTCACTACTGTTGATGAAGGATGTGTCCTATCCATGGAGGATAGAGCCCCTGATGAGCAGGCTATTACTGAGTCGTGTATCGATGAAGGAATTTACTCACTGAGCTCATTGGAGAGCACCCAGGAGAAAAGTCGAGGGCATTTTGAGAAAAAACAAACGGAAGTAGTGAAAGAGAAAGAGGTGAACCTTGAGAAGTACAACCAGGACATAGCGCTAGAACAGGTACCTGATCATAGCAAAGCTGAGATTACAGAAGATGTAGAGTCTAAACAGACCGATACAAGTCAGAGCAGAGAGCAAAAACCTTCTTTAGGACTGTGCAATGCAGAGGAACTGACCAACTCAGGGGGGGAAAATCTCTATGAAACTGATCAATCTAACCAATCGCAACTAAACAAAACCAGTGTTGAAGAGAGAACTGCGGTCTTCATTGGGGGTGCAAGGGACCTGAAAGAACAAATTGCTGGTCAAACTGAAAGTCAGAATGAGAGAGATAACTGTGAGGAGTTTGAAGTGGAAACTGGATGTCAGGAAAAAGACTCTTTGTCCGAGGTGACAAGAGGGGAGTCAAGAGAAGAGTCTGTGATTTTAAAGGAAAGGGGTGACGATGTTGAAGAAACACAAGATGAAGCAAGTGAAGGAGTTCTAAGAGACGACCTACATGCTCAAAAAAGCTTTAGCTCAGAGACACATCCAACCAACCAAGACAGAGCTTCAGAAACAAGTCTGGACCCAAGCCCTGGCATAAATGTCCCTCTGATCTCTGCTTCCAGTGAGCCAGAACAACAGGATGCAGAGGGAATATGTGACCCAGAAAGACAAGCTCATGCTGGGCACGATGATGTACATCAGCCAGAGGGAACTGACACAGATGTCAACTGCCCTCAAAATCGACATGAATTGAGCAGTGACTCCAATGACTATGTTGAGATTCCATCCTGTCTGGTATCAGAACATGATAAATCAACAGCTTCAGATCAAATAAATGACATAGAAAGCAGACATTTGGATGAACATGACACCAGCAGATCACTGAATTCAGACATAAGCGAGCCAGACACGAGAGGTAAAATGGCTATAAGTGAAGCCAAACAGGAATGTGAGAGTCCCCACCATGACTCTCAGACAGGTAAAACTGAGAAGGACTCGACTTCTCAGACTTCCTCTCCGGATGCGACATCTCAACCTGTGAATACTGAGCAGGAAATAGATTCAACTGATCAACAGGATGGACACAAGAGTTATACAGACATTGATCAAAGTCCTCACACAGAGGATGTAGTTGGTGACTCCATCGAACCCATGGATCTGTTCTACCCTGACAAAGAGGAGCCCATGTTTGTAGAGCCACCCGATACTGAAATGCAGAGTTGGCCTTCAGTTTTGAGTGTATCTGCTCTCCAGCCAGCTCCTGCTTCAGAGACTCAACCTGACCAACCCCTCAGCCTGCTGGGTGAAGACTTCAGGAATGGAGTGGATTCGATACAAGAGAATGACAAGGTAAATGTGTTTATTCAGTAGCGCCTCTGTACAATCAGACATTTCGGTTTTTAAATGAGCTTGTGCTTTTAAACAGTTGTTAGTATTTCTGTTTAGCTGCAGTGTAGTTCTGGGGATATCTAGGAATGGCAATGTTGGTAGGTCGTCTGGACAATCCACCACTTTGGTCCAGACTGAAATTTCTTGCCATAAAATTTTACACAAATGTTCCGTGACTTTTTTTTGCACCACCATAAAGTTGATATTTTTGATTTTGAGTGAATCTCCCAACAACTTTTGGATTGATTGACATGAAATGTGGTAGAGATGATCCTTCCTGATCCTCTGACATCTCATCTAGCACCACTATCAGGTCAAGATGTCAATTTGTCCAATACTTTGTTAAACTAATGACATTCCCATCAGTCTCAGCTATGGCCTACTTTTATTGAAATCTTATTTTTAGGGGTCTATACTCAGCTGGACTTTATGTTTACTGCTAATTATTTGCAATTTGACAATATTTTACACTGAAAAATCAGTCAAACTAAAGAAGAAATGAAAATTAGTATACAGCTGCTCGAAAAATTACAACACATATAGATTTTAATTTTTATCACAGTGCTATCCGATCGGTACTCGGTTTCGGCCGATACGCAAGTTCAGGTATTGGAATCCGTATCTGGAAGGAAAGATTGGTATCGGAACATCTCTACTAATTAGCACATGTTTGCATGAGAATGCACTAAACTAAGAGGGTGAGTATGGTAAACCATACCTGTTAAACATCAGAATATGGACTGACTATTACAAATTGAACATATACAAGTAGCTTATTTTCAAACCCTGAAAAGATTGATTAACATAAAAGAGAGAAAACCTGCACATCCTCACATTTAAAAACCTGGAACGAGTGAATGTTTTGCGATTTTACTTCAACACAAGTCTTAGTCTTCTGGGTAGCTTTGCTGTTTTTTTTTCCGTTCAGTGTAAACTAAGTGTTGTCTTAGAAAACACTGCCTTCCAGTCAGTCTGCCTGTCTGTGTATGTGTGTGTCTAATGTCCAACTGCCCAAACAGGCACATGAAGCAATGTGACATGTCACACTTCCACAATATCTCACCTAATGACCAGAAGACCTGCTGGCATTTATCGTGCAGTCATAGTCTGTTCCTCTGATGCTCTGTGAAAGCCTGTCACTGTGATGTACTCACGCTAATGTTCACTGTTATTTTGAATTATTTATTGGAAAAAACTACATATTCAGAGTTAAACCCACAGTGAATACTGCCTGAAAACATAACTACCAGCTATGAGCACTGGTGAGATATCATTGCAATTCACAGAAATAGGGAAATGATCTAAGTTTGAGCCATTCGTGTCCAACGTTTTCTGTG
The DNA here is from genome assembly GCF_004355925.1 of Anarrhichthys ocellatus. Lineage (NCBI taxonomy): Eukaryota > Metazoa > Chordata > Actinopteri > Perciformes > Anarhichadidae > Anarrhichthys > Anarrhichthys ocellatus. The sequence goes on from NW_022280128.1 coordinate 631,763, forward strand.
TTCCTCTTTTACTAGATTAATGTCCCTTCATTTTCAACAAATACAGGTTCAATCATTAAAGATGTCACACTGTGATAGATTGTGGTAAAAATTGAACTGGATGTGGATTTTGTTTGCAATGCAATTAAATGCAGAAATAATGAGCAATAATATTGAATTATCACCCAGTCTTAATTATGGGGTTTTGTCTATAAGTGGAAGAGTAGCTGAACATGTGCCTCAGATTAAATGGAGCTACTCAGTAATACATCAACATTTGCAGTTTACAAGACTTGCTTTTTAATTTAAATTTTTAATTGTTTTACTCTAAAACAAGTTCTCAGAACGTTTCAAACTACGTTTGTTGTGCGATGTGTCGTCCGTCCAAAAGACTTTACAGGCTAAGAATTGAATTAATTAGCAGAATATGATTGTCAGGGTTTAATCCTCAAACACAATGTTTGAAGCATTGAGGTCGACATAGTTCAAAGCCCTCCAAGCAGCCACTAGAGTAAAACATGTTTCATTACACCTGACCTTTATATATAGAAGCGTTAGACATTAAGATAATACACTGCGGATTTAGCTCTTCTTAGAGCATTATCTGTAGTAGGACCACAAATGTCACGTTTCTCCAAAGGATGATGCCTGAGGAAATTTGACACGGTCATTATATGAACAAGGGCTCATCATCTGGGAAGCATGAATGCTTATAGTCAAATTCTATGGTAATCTATTGCACTGCAGTGCAGTTTTTGGCTATGTCTAGGTTGCAGATGTTTTGGTCTGAGGGTGGTACTACAGAAGAGCTCACAGAGTTCCCAACATGCAATGGGTTTGTCCACTACGTGTGAATGAGCTCAGTAGCTTTCATGGCAATCTGCCCATTAAAGAGAAGTTTTTCTTTTTAAACGCTTTGACGTTTTGACCTGAAGGTGGTGCCAGAGAAGACATTAGCATTCATCCTGTGGGGACCATGGATATCCACATTCAATTTCATCAACATTGTTTACATGCAGACCAATATTTCACTATTATTCTGAATATGAAAATATTCAGAATTTGATACGGGTAATGTAAACAGCATCTTCCATGTCGATCCTTCGATTTCGACCTTATTTCGAATAGAGCTTTTCCCGACCAGGATGTTGGATATGCCGATATTATTTGGGTTTTAGGAGCATTCTTTGGACGTGTATACTGCGCATTGGGAATATGTGTCTCAATTGGGGTTTTGCGGCAGTTTGCAGCACATGGCCACACAGCCTCTTGCCTGTTTACGGCCAGCCCTGTTACACAAACAAACTAGCTAACGCTTTGCAAAGATGCATGCACAACAGAAAAGCCCACATTTCGGGTTGGAAGGAGAAACACCTACGACCTTTTCACAAAGGTGGTTGAAGGAATGAGAGAGCAGGGAGGCTTTGGTTGCACGCTCGAACAAGACCACCACCAGTTATGTTAATCAGAATATACACGGCTGCTTGTCAACATGAATGTTAGTGGAATATTCATCTCCATCAGCCATGTATACAGCTTAGCAGGAATATAGTGTTTTTTTGGAATAAGGAATATTTTGTGCATGTATACGTACTAATTGTTGTTGACTTCTGGCAATTTGACCAGTAGTTGTTCAAATGTCTTTCCCCCCCTGTGCGTTACTAAGCTGCTGAAAGCTGTGCCTCTCATCGTGTCTTGCTCTTATTAGGTGATCACAAAGACCAACCAGGAGACTCACAGAGCATCTCAATCCCAGGATCTCTGTTTGTTGCCCGGGGAGAAGACAGGAGGACTCTGGGGTGATGATGCTCCAGCAGACGGCAATGATCTCAGTGAGGCCGAGCAGCAGAGCTCAGGCTCTGCCAGGGAAAACACAGAGCCTGTGAGGTAGGCTTTCTATTCTTAGTCAGCTCCCTGCTACACTGAGAAACACAGTGGACCCTGGGGGAACCAGTGTTATGCAATGGATGAGGCTGGTCTGACCTGCTCACTCTCACTTTGCTCAGATATTTCCTTAAATGTACTGAACAAAGTAATCTACGTGGGCTGGTGATGGGAATGAAGAAAGGCCTCATGAGGGTTAAGAGACTGTGGACTGAAGCAAGGGGAATACATTAATGTGGTTTAATTCATCAATACAAGAGAGTGTAATTCTGTTCATATTCAGCAGTGGAAGTAAAGTTATGATCCTTCCCACTTTCAGATCAAACCCCATTTCTGTAATTGCCTCTATATCAGTTTTCATTATACACAAAGACACAAAGACACGCTAAGCAACTACAAAGACACGCTAAGCAACTACAAAGGGCCAATGAAACCACAGACAAAAAAATAACGACAAAAAGACCAAAATAACTACAAAGACACACAAAATGCTCACAGAGACTCAAAACCACAGAGAGATGCGTAACTACAAGGAGACACAAAACAACAACAAAAAGAGGCTAAACAACTATAAAGTCTGCACCATGTAGGAGTGAGTGGTGGTGGGGCCTTCTGCATGTCTGTGCCTTGAAGCCCATCGTGTTTCAAAAGCCTCCACATTGCTTTGCTGCTTTTAGTTTGCTCCACTAGTTCTTTTCATTCATCTTTGCTTTGACTTGTCTTCTGCCACCAATTTATTGTAATTACATTAAAAGCAATTAGTCAGTATTCTAAGGAAAATTGTGTTCTTTTCAGGTTCCTATGGCCAAAACAAAATAGTTAAGTAGGGTTTTAGTTTTGGTTTCATACTTTTAATATTTGAAAAAAGTCCAAAAGATGTCTTAATAGCTGTTACCACTGTATTTCCTGGGCCTGCTCTCTCTCTCTTGTGGAGACTAAACTGATGTATTTGGTCTTTTCAGGAGTGACAGTAAAAGTTCCAGCAGACAGGATGAAAGCCAGATCCCTCCAGTTCTCCGTCACAGAAAGGGGGCTCGCTTCACCGAGTCCACGGTTGGTTTGACACTCCATTTGCGTTTGGATTGATGTTCTCTGTGATTGTGAGTACTGAGAGTGTTTCCCTTGTATTTCTTTTACGACTCACAGGACAATCAGACAGCTGTCACTGCAGCGACCAGAAGAGCTGACAACGGTGACTCTGATTCTTGGTAAGAACTTTGCCCTCCCTGTTCGACTTTTCTATACTACATCAGTCTTTCACAACAAAATGCTTTTACTGGTCGTAAGCTTCAGCAACCAAAGTGGTGGACTAGTAGTCATCAAACGCCACATGAATGGTCTTGGCAGTCGATATGTATGACCTTGAATACATGGTCTAGCATGTAAATGAAACAGCATTTAATCATCACACAGTTGGAGTAGCCCTTCGATCATTATGTTTTGGTATGTTGTTCCCCATCTTCTGTGCCATCGCTTTACAGACCTAACAACAGTGCTGCTGCCATTTCCCCAGTTCTTTTGAAGTTAGGACAGGCTCTATAAGCCATCCTGATTGAGGATTCTTTACCTACATTAGCACATTTCTGTAGTAGCTGAACTTTTATCCTATAAGATAAGATTTCTTTCTTTCTAAACGCAGTTAGGAAAGATCCTAAATGCCATCCTAAACTGAGATAAGAAAGGATTTCAGACTTCGGATGTTTCTGTAATGGTCTCTATCAGAACAGTAAATGTAATCTAAATATTTGACTTTTATTGTAACGGACATTAGAATGGATTTCTGTCCCCCATGACTAATAATGACTCAAACCTGGTTGCTGCAGTGCTGCTTGCTACCATGATCTATGGAGTTATTTTCACCAATCCCCTGTGTGTGTAGGTGCAGTGAGAGCTGGGAGCTCTACGTGCTGCTGCTGCTCTGGCTGCTGCTCTACTGCTTCTGGCTGCTGCCACAGATGGACCTGAAGACACTGCCCAGCCTGCTGCTGAACCTCGATCCCTGAACACACACTCACTCACAAATACACACACACACACACACACACACACACACACACACACGCACAGGGGCGAAAAATAGAATTTTGTCAATTACATAAAAATGTAATGCACCACCACCAAAACCAACACACACACATACAGCTCAACTGCCACTCCTCTTTCCTCTCCATCACACTGACTGTACTCCAGACCAAGTGAAGGCATTTAAGATGTGTATTTCAAACTATAGAGCTTCGTTTTAGCTTTTTGCTTTTTAGCTTTCGATGTGGTTTGAAGTGATCTGTATTACAATGTATTCGGGCCACTGCTAGGGAAATATGAAGAGATTTTGAGGAATAACTCATATTTTTTGAATAAAATTGTAATTTTACAAGATAAAAAGTCATAATATATCGAGAATAAAGTTGTACGATTTGGAGAGTTAAGTTGTAAACTTACAGATAAAAGTCGCATTAAAAGAAAAACTACAAATCAGGCTGTAATTTCATGAGGAAAGTATTTTGAGATACGTTAGTGTTATTAAAATAAATGTACAATTATTTTTGTGTATTTTTTATTCATTTGAATACAAACAAATATTATGAACTTAGTTATAAGATATCCAAAGACCGTAATAAATAACCAGAACCAACAAGACGTCTTTTTCTTGTGACTTTACTCTCCAAGGATTGACTTTTTAGTCACAAAGTTATGACTTTATGTAACATTATAACTTCTTCTCCAAATTACAACTCCCTTCTCATAACATTGTCGTGTTTCTCAAAATGTTGCAGTTTAACTGTGGCCTCCATATTGTGTTTAAAGACACTATAGTTAGTGGTTTATTGCTGTGCAAAGCCGACAGAGCGCACATTGTAAGACAACATGACTGTACAGCACTCTGACTTGTAGATCGAGATATAGACTATGGATTTATGGATGCACCGTTTGCATGAATAGCCATTTAAGACAATGAAATAAAAGTCAAAAATAAAAGTACTTTAAGCTGAGAATATGAAGTGGAGATAGTAGAGCTGAGGCGGGAAAGAGAATAAGAATACAGTTGTGTGAAAAAGTGTTTGCCCCCTTCCTGATTTCTTATTTTTTTGCATGTTTGTCACACTTAAATGTATCAGATCATCAAACAAATTTAAATATTAGACAAAGATAACACAAGTAAACACAAAATGCAGTTTTTAAATGACGGTTTTTATTATTAAGGGGGAAAAAAAAATCCAAACCTACATGGCCCTGTGTGAAAAAGTGATTGCCCCCCCCCTGTTAAAACATAAATTAACTGTGGTTTATCACATCTTTGGAAAGCTGAGTTCAATTTCTCTAGCCACACCCAGGCCTGATTACTGCCACACCTGTTCTCAAT
>NW_022280128.1:636996-637561 GCF_004355925.1 Anarrhichthys ocellatus
CCATTTCTAAAGCTTTGGGACTCCAGCGAACCACAGTGAGAGCCATTATCCACAAATGGCGAAAACATGGAACAGTGGTGAACCTTCCCAGGAGTGGCCGGCCGACCAAAATTACCCCAAGAGCGCAGCGACGACTCATCCAAGAGGTCACAAAAGACCCCAGAACAACATCCAAAGAACTGCAGGCCTCACTTGCCTCAATTAAGGTCAGTGTTCATGACTCCACCATAAGAAAGAGACTGGGCAAAATGGCCTGCATGGCAGAGTTCCAAGCCGAAAACCACTGCTGAGCAAAAAGAACATAAAGGCTCGTCTCAGTTTTGCCAGAAAACATGTTGATGATCCCCAAGACTTTTGGGAAAATACTCTGTGGACTGACGAGACAAAAGTTCAACTTTTTGGAAGGTGTATGTCCCATTTCATCTGGCGTAAAAGTAACACGGCATTTCAGAAAAGGAACATCATACCAACAGTAAAATATGGTGGTGGTAGTGTGATGGTCTGGGGCTGTTTTGCTGCTTCAGGACCTGGAAGACTTGCTGTGGTAAATGGAACCATGAATTCT
>NW_022280128.1:637961-639034 GCF_004355925.1 Anarrhichthys ocellatus
CAGCAAGTCCACCTCTGAATGGCTTAAGAAAAACAAAATGAAGACTTTGTAGTGGCCTAGTCAAAGTCCCGACCTGAATCCGATTGAGATGCTGTGGCATGACCTTAAAAAGGCGGTTCATGCTCGAAAACCCTCTAATGTGGCTGAATTACAACAATTCTGCAAAGATGAGTGGGCCAAAATTCCTCTACAGCGCTGTAAAAGACTCATTGCCAGTTATCGCAAACGCTTGATTGCAGTTGTTGCTGCTAAGGGTGGCCCAACCAGTTATTAGGTTTAGACGGCAATCACTTTTTCACACAGGGCCATGTAGGTTTGGATTTTTTTCCCCCTTAATAATAAAAACCTTCATTTAAAAACTGCATTTTGTGTTTACTTGTGTTATCTTTGTCTAATATTTAAATTAGTTTGATGATCTGAAACATTTAAGTGTGACAAAAAAATAAGAAATCAGGAAGGGGGCAAACACTTTTTCACACAACTGTATATCTGATACAGCCCGGCTCTTTGTGCTTACATACCTGTACTGCTGTAAAGATAACTAATGAAGGGGAGTTTTGATCCGTTGCACTTTTTTGAAAAAGAATACAAACTGCCAAAGATAGTGGTATAAGTGCTAACAAGTAAAGTACAAATGGCCACAAACCCAGTAATGGACATCTTGTTTTTAACACGTAGAGAGTAACTCTTGGACTGAAGCATCACCCCAGCGGCTCTATATTGTATAATAGTTGAGGCAGAATATGTATTTGTAATATTTTGTGTCTCATTATGGATTTTTAAAGTTTTATGACAAAGAAATGTTTTATGTGATTGAGCTATGCTTGTCCAAGCCTGTCAATGAAAAGAGAATGCTCTACAATGAAATATCTTTCTATATATGTTATTTTTGAACATTATAATGAAGCACTATGACAAAGTGAACATCCTTTATCCGATCATTCTTCCGCAGTGGCAGAAGTGTTGACTCTGGATATGCATAGAGCTCCTCCATCCACCGACTGAGGAGCATTCATTCCAGCTCGGTACCAGCTGGCTCATTACTATAGCACACTGCATCATAATCACATACC
>NW_022280128.1:639044-654044 GCF_004355925.1 Anarrhichthys ocellatus
ACATACCAGCTGGCTCATTACTATAGCACACTGCATCATAATCACATCTCAAGTGTGTGTGCTGGACGTGCTTTTGTACAGTTATCCTTGTTTGAACTAAAGCTGTCACAATTCCATCCCATTTACTAACGGCATACAGAATGCACTATATTCACAATTGTCCTAGTATACTAATTTACCAGTTATACAAGAAGTCAATTTACTGTCAGGAAAAGACAGATGTCAATCAATCTTTGGAATCCCATAAAGTACCTCAAAATGTTACATGTACAAGTACAGTGCTTTTGAAAATGTACTTGCTAATGAAATTATGTATTACTTTGAGTATGAACATTTTGCAACTTTTCAGATGTCTTCATAAAAACCAATTCCTCATAATGGTGATTTAAAGAAAGGTAATTCGGACGGCATTACATTTCAAAACGTATTTTCTTTCCTAAATTGGTGTAGAGACATACTTTCTAAGAGACAGACTCGCAAACATCAAGTGTGTTTTTCTGCATATTGACGTATTTAAATAGACCATGGACTTACCATTCCTAATGGGAATAGGACACAGCTCAGTTTTACAAAAGAGCCTGAATGTGACATAAGAGGGGGAGACGATTCTGAATGTATTCTGATGCCCACAAAAAAGTAACTGGGCTGTCTTGTTTCACAGTTTAGGTCTTGGTCGGCACTCCAGATACCCACATGTAAATGTACAAGCACTGGAAAGGTTTGTCATAATATGTCCCCTTTATCTTTACCCTCAGAGTGGAACCTCCTACCAATTAAGGTCAGATTTAGGTGATCAAGTTCCCTTTAGTGTATCCTTCCAGTGGAGAAAACGCCATGCAGTGGCCTCAGGATTGGACCCATTTCGCCATACATGCATCCCGATGCCCCACCACATGTGGCTGGTGCCTTTTAAAAGAAATATCACCCTAGCCCTTCAGACAGCTACTGCAGGGTAAGGTCAATACTATGGCACTCCCTCTGAATCTGGGATAGGACTTGAGAAAAGAGAGAGGGCAGTTTAAGGTCTTTACAAGGATGCAGTGGACTGTGTGTGTGTTTGCGTCTCCAGTGACCATGGCCACCCACACCACCAAAACACTGTAAAGGACTGACCTAGTAAGAGCATGTTAGCTTATGTATTGGAGCCTCAGTCCTTCTAATTGTTTCAACTGCAATAAAAGACATGTTTCAAACCCTTTGTCTCTTGTGAGTGTTTTGAATTGAAGGGTATTGGCAGATTCACAGAGATCTGTGAATAGTTTAAAGTTGGGCTATTTAAATATGAGGCTTAACGTTAAGGAAATGCATACAGTAAATGTCAGTATTAGGTCATGGCTAATACGGTCTGTATGCCACTGTTAGCTGCAAGCCGTCGCCATGTTGAGAGCCTTATATATGCTCTGAATATTTAACTAAGCACTTGTAATCAATGTTTTTACAAGAAGGAACACTCAAATGACTGTCATGGGAAGTAGGTGGCTCGTAGGGACAACCCACAGAGAGTTATCATTGTACTCTGCAGCTCCCCTGAGTTTATTCTCTTTCAGTTACCCAGAAGAAAAGGGACCGCTTGGTTCAGTCTCACGGCTCTCATCAGCCTGGTATTCTTAACATTGTCAGAATACTCTCAGAGAGTTCTTCATTTAGAATCAATTCTACCTATAGTCCTAATTAGGAGTGATTGAGTAAGTGAGGGACAGAAAGCGTTACCTCAGTGAGGAGATGTGGATCACCCTGTTGACCTCAGTGAGGAGGTGTGGATGACCCTGTTGCTAGTTATGACACTTTCTTTTAAAGAGCTGTGATTGTCATAGAATTTAGCCTCTCTTCAGACACGCTGTAATTATGGATGCTATTGCATGCAATGAACATCTGTGTTGAATCAAATGTAAGCCATAGGCATACTGTAAAAGTAGGCCGAGCCTACAAAATGCCAGTTCACAGGCACATTTGTATTGTGATCACTTTCATTTCTGGCATTATGGCGTTGGCTGGGAGACGTGAGCGCATCTTTAAAGAGATCGATCTAATCTGTAGCGTTTCGTTTACTCACTGTCATTCAGCGTTTGGAGAATACTTTTCTAGCTCTGTCTTTCCACCATGTTCTCCTCTTCTTCAGAAACTCTTATGCTTCTTAGAGTCCTCCTCTCTATGAGGGAAGAGGGAATTCTCAGAAAATGTCAAAATTCTAAGATTTATTTGATGTTTTTCAGCGAATTGCAGAGTTCTGCCCCCAAGTGGGCAAATACAAAGCAAAAGGATAAATGCAGCTTTGAAGCTTCATAGCAATGTTAACAGATGACAGTCAGTGATCTGCAGTCAGCCAGATATATAAAAGAACTGAAATGAGCTGTCAAAACTATCAAGGGTCAATATTAGGTTTAGTTTTCACACTTGTGATTTTCTCATACTTTTATCATATTAGGCGACTGTCTTTTTAATGGTAAACTTTGAACCGCACACATTTTTGTTCTTACTTGCTTTAGTAAATATAAAGGTGGATCCTATGGCTTCAAATAATAATTTTCCTGATGTACAGTATATATTGTCCTGCATATAAACAGTTTCATGAATGCCATTAGATTAAGTACAGTGAATCCGAAATGCCAATTTTGTTTTGTTGAATCCAGTTCCAGGTAGTGTTGAATGGCTCTGAGACTTGAGTTGACCTCTCTTGTAACTGCAGGTAATGTTGTTTTAGTACTGTTCTACTGTTCTAGTCTGTTCAACGACCTGAACAGCTATGCCTGTGTTTAGTAATGCTGCCACCTAGAGGACATCAAGTAACACAGTGAACAACTTCAGCAGGGCTGAACATATTTAGGTGGTTTGCAAATATGGCAGTGAAGTGTTCTGCCTGCTGCACTTTGATTGGACATCATGAGCCTGTTGGATTGGGAAAAATATGAATTCATCTGCCAATTTATATGTAAGATATGTGAACTGTAAGATATGAATACTTATGATTTTGCCTTTACATTAACAAATGTTTACCATGCACATCTTTTTTTCCCGCACATCACCTATATGACTTGACATTTATGTTTTCACCTTAACAGACTCTATCAACATAATGGAACCTTAAACACATAACAAATCTGATTTGGAAAATTATTTTTATATACATATGCCTTTTTATATGTTTACATTTGCAACCATTGAAATGCTTGATTGTGCTCGTTTGTGTTTTCTATAAAAAAACCCTGAATTTTCCAAATCAGAATTTTTAATGTGGTATTATGGTTCCATTATGTTGATAGAGTATGTTAAGGTGAAAACATAAATGTAAAAGTGGAGCTGTTAGAGACCTCCAGACGTTTAGCAAATTACGAAGGGCAGAGATTCTCCTTCGCTTTAGTAGAATGGCGTGGCAGATTACCGCTGGTAGTGACGGAGTTTACGTTAATGTTTTGGCGTAGCAGAGGCCCGGCTGAAAGGAAGGGGTCCCACCGTGGAAGGAGTAGCCACCAAATCGGAACAGCAATAGTGACTGGCAGTGAGGATATCCAACGAACGATTCCAAGTCTTTTAGCCAAGACTATCAATTGAAAAACAAACATCAGGTGAGATTGTGTACGGAACGATATGACTCGTCTTTGTGGAATGACGCTACTCTCTCTAGCATGTGCTGGCCCTGCTAGCTGTTAGCTTGCTAGCAAACTGGCTCGCTGACATGGTGATGGTGCATGGTGGCTGTAGTCACTGGCAAGACGTTGTATTGCGATACACGCTGTACATTTTGGGTGAAGCCCTATTTAAGTATAGCTCTGTAAGTCACGCAGTCAGTAAGTAAACACGCTCAGACATGCATGCCTTCGGCCATCAGAATAGCCAGGTCAATAACTGGTTCCAGACAGGCGCAATCCGTGGGATTTACCATTCGATAGCCATGCTAGGTTAAGCTACCGTGGTGGACGCTGCAAGAGGTTTTCCATTGCAGTTATGCGAATATTTGGTCGCTAACGCCATATAAGAAGCTACTAGGCTGTCTGAGACATTATTTGGTTACTTCATTTGTACTAAATCTTTCTTTACAACATAGCCTCAGCTAGCGTTAAGATAACGGAACGTAAATAAGATGATTTGCCATATGGTAACGTTAGCGCTAGTGTAAGCTAGCCGTCTCCCTGTTCATACTTTGTCACCAATAATGAGGCCATGGCTCTTAAGAGGGGTTGTTGCTCTGCAGCGTAAAGGTTAAGCAGGCATCTGCTAATATTTAATTAAATTGCTTTAACATTGTGGTCATTTGTATTAACGTTAGCTCAATGCTAATAACGTAAAATGCTTGGCAGAAATTGAGCTGCTTAACGTTAGTCGCTAACGTAGCCAGTGTTACTCGGCATGGTCTCTGCTAGTAACTGCAACCTTAACTTAATGGCCAAGTGTCCAGCTGAAGACTTGTATTGGCATATGTGGGTTGATGCTTACATGTGGAGAAAGGAGGCTGCCAAGAGTTAATGATAGCCACTCCATCTGAAGCGGTGATCATGAACTGTTCTGGCTAGGGCTCTGGACACTGCTCTGCATGCATGCTGCTCGGTATAGCTGCCTTTCCTCCCTTGTGCTAAACTGTTGGGGAATGGCAGATGTGTTGGCTCGTCAGTAGGAGCTCACAGGTGTGAAAGATTCAGACTGACGTTAGGATCGAGGTTACTTGAGCCCCTTTCAAACACTTCTTGGTAAATGTTCTTGCTATTTGATATTTCGCTGTCATGTTTAGAAAGTCTCTTTTTTTCCCATTTTATTCCTTAGTCTGTCGGCATTGGACAAAAGGTATGTCGCTCAAGTTCTATTGTGATCTACCTCTTCTCACTGGCATATACTGACTCTTTTTGACCAATGCCACAGATGATTATGTTATGCCACTATGTGTGAGAGAGATTTTTTCCCACAAGGGATAACAGTAAACCATACGCCACTGACAGATACCACCTTTCACCATCATTTACAGGTGGCCTTTCAAACTATTTCATCTTTATACCTTACAGTTACGTTTATTGTCTTACACTTAAGTATTTTTGTCTGGATGTGCGCACACTTGGTCCCCCAGCAGGTTAGATCCCACCAAAGTATAGCATTCATAAATAATCTTCCAGTATTATATTATAGCATAGGTAACTTGTTTTTATAATGCACAAAGCTACGGCAGTGGCATGTCAGTAGGGATTAGAGGTGGGTGGGGGTCGATTATTTTAAGAATCAAGATTCTTATCTTCTAAACCTTTTTTTCTACATACATAAACTAGACACTGCATTTGAATATACAAATGGATATTCAATTGTGAAAGAATAAGAAGCAGCACTACCGTGGCTGTCTGCACTAAACGCATGATTGGAGTCACACAATGTGTCTTTCATGAATTTAAAAAGAAATGCAACGCTAGGTCACCGTGTCCTGACAGCAAGCGTTGCGTCATGTCATGCAAACAAACCGCGTACCCATCAGCTGTGCGCCCAACATCAGACTGGAGACCAGTCTGATCTGGTGTACAATTTAATTTCGAAATTAGCAAGTTGCTGAGAAATAAAAGCCTACCAATTTTATTTCTGTCACATTTTTATTTTTTGTATAACTTCCTCTTGCTATTCTTTAAGTCACCGAGAAATACTTAAACCGTTTTAGTAGATTGAATTTATTTGAGCAAGTTTAGCATGAATAAATTATACATTTTGCCTTTCTGTGTTTTCATTATTGCAATCAGTTGATACAACTTTATCAACTATAAAAGCTCCACCATATTATACACATTTACTCTGCTTTCATTGCATTATTTATTTTACCAGAGGAGATCCTGCTATTAGCCCCCCGATGTAATGGATAGAAATGGGATCGCACCCCTTGTAGGACTTGACTACTGCTTCTATGTGCCTCTTGCCAGTAGAGCAGCAGCAACATAGCAATACAAACAGTAACGGTACCACTCAGAAGATATTTAGTGTTCTTCAAGGTATAGGGAAACAGTGGAAAGTTTTCATGTTTGTTTTTTGTTTTTTACATAACAATCCAGCAAAATGCTTCACCTCCGAAATAAACAGCAGTCCTACTGATTCACATGTGTTAACTGTACTTCTTAGAAGATTCCTTGCAACAATTTCAAACTTAACCGATCAGCAAATAACAAACTACAAAGTTAAACACTCGAACGGAACCGCGTGCTAGTGAAGTGTTCAGATTGTATTTGTAACCTTCAGTAGAGGTTTAACAAACTGAAAGTAACCGTTTTAATAATTTAGCAGCACCAAAGAGGCAGTTGCCTTGGTCCTGGAGATGGACTCCATCACATGTCGGCCACATTGAGGTCCAGTTCTGTTAAACCAGGCTGAGCTTGAGCCTCCTATTCTAAATTCCTTACCCGCGTGTTGACAACTTGCACATTTGAGATTTTGCCAGTGTTTGAACCAGTAGTGTGGTTCGACACGTTTCTTTGCGAGAGAACTCACTTGGTTGCACTGTTACACTTCGTCCATGGCGCAGAGCAACAACTCATCAGGTTAGATCTGATTAACTGTTAGAACGAAGCCAGGTTGCGTTCCGTTTTTAATCACTAGCAAATGAGAGGCGCTCCGTTACTATAAAGACTTGTGTTTGCTGCACCAAGCTGCTTCCGGCTGCGGGGCTTAGCAGTACTCGCAGTAGTCGATTATGGGCTGGCTCGCCTCGGTCTAGTGATGGGTCCTTCTTCCCTCTGCTCGATGTACCTTCGTCAGCATGTGGCACCCAGCAGTACCATACCATCCTCATTTTGCTCTCTGCTTTTGTCTTTGCAGAGCTGAGGACCCAGTCACAATCCCGACACTTCCCATTTGTGCAGAGGTGAGAAGTGACTCTGTGTACTATCACAGTATCAGCAGCACATGAGTAACGGATACAGGCTCTGTGGAAGCCAAGCAAGCCCGAGTGCTTCCTCTACATTTAAGATTCATGGTGTTTGGTTTGAAATGGATTGGTATGTCAATGTTTTCTGTTCTTGGTTTCTCAGGTCAGTTTCCAGCTCAATGTGGGGGAACATCAGGAGTTGATTGAGAGATATTTTATCATGAAGCCCAGATTAAGTGTTGTCTGCTTATCCAGAAAGTCTCAGTTATTACCTGTAAGTATATTTCCTCATACATTAATTCTACTAGCATTATTACCAGATAATCTTCTAATCTCCAGCTGTTCTAGACCTCTAAACAGGCTGTTGTCATGTGCCGGACAAACTGCCCTTATCTCTAAACAAGCTATTCTGAAGCTCTAGATAAAGCAGATTCAAGATCAGGCTTCGTGGTATGGACAGGAAGTTTCTTTGATCATAAAGCCTAGTGTTACTGTACGATTCTCTGCATTATCAGGTAAGTGTATGAACTACACTGCGACAAAGTGTCTGCTGACTCTTATGAACGGGTCCAGTGCGGGGTTTTATTTTATTTATTTATTTTGCACAATTCAAACAATAAAATTTAAAATAAAGAAACGTAACAGAGATAAATGAATATCACAGAGCAGGAAGAGGCAGAAAGCCAACTGGGCTTATTTGAAGCCTCCACCTATATAATATATAAATATTTTACAAAATTACAAACATAAAATAAAATACGCATAATACATTACATTACAGCAAAAGAAAGAAAAAAAATAATGTAATTATGTCGAGCATGTGTGTGCATGTCAGAGTAAGCGTGGGCTTGTGTTTGTTCAGGCATGTTGGTTTATACACCTGCAGTAACTCATAAGCAACATTAATGCTACAAGTCCCGATGAGTGAGACAACTCTAAATGTAATATAACAGCTAAAACAAGAAAGACATGAACACTAATACATAAACAAACTGTTACAAAACAGCAATTCGATTTTCTTTCAGGCATCTTTAAAAACATTTTATAGAGGGACATTCTTTTGTTCGGTGGGAAAAGTCATTCCATAATTTGGTTCTCCTAAATCTTACAGAAAATGCACCTCTGCTAGTCAGTAACTTAGGAGGATGAAGATGTGAAGATTGAGGAGTTGAGTAAGAGTGAACCAGTGAATTGACTTTAAAGTCTTGAAATGATCAGGAATATTCCTTCACCTGGAAGAATCTTATAAATGAAAACACAAGTTTGATCTGCAATTTCTGAACTAGAGGAGCAGAAGAGAAGTGTGACTCTGATCGGGTTGCGATCCTAACAGAACTTTTTTGGAGGACCAACATTTTTTGCAGAGTAGTAGGAAAAGTACTGATCCAAACTATATTACAATATGAAAGATCGGGATAGATGATACTGTAATAAAGAATGAGACAAGATGTCTAACCCTCTTTATTATTCCAATAGATTTGTTTATTTTTCTACTA
This sequence comes from Anarrhichthys ocellatus, assembly GCF_004355925.1. Taxonomy (NCBI): domain Eukaryota; kingdom Metazoa; phylum Chordata; class Actinopteri; order Perciformes; family Anarhichadidae; genus Anarrhichthys; species Anarrhichthys ocellatus. The sequence continues at coordinate 647,361 of NW_022280128.1, forward strand.
ACAGTCAATCTGTTTACTCCAACTTAAACTCTCATCAATAATAATTCCTATGGATTTTGTAGGGTTGATGCTCTAGAACTCTAAACAAGCTGTTGTCCAGGACTAAAGATGCTCTAACAAACTCTCCTCACTTTCTAAAGCTCCACACAAGCTGTAGTCATTATTCAAAGAAGCTCCAAACCACCTGTTCTTTAGCTCCAAACAAGCTGCCTTCACATTCTAAACAAGCTCTAAGTTACTTCCAAACTAGCTGTTCTTCAGCTCTAATCACACTGTTATTACATTCTGAACCCCAAGCAGCCTGTTCTCAAGCTCTAAAGAGGCTCTAAACTCTAAACAAACTCAACAATCTTTTCTCAGGCTGTAAACAAACATTTCTTCAGCTCTAAATAAGAATTTTGTCCAGGGCTGGGCAAGTTAACGCATTAATTAATTAACGCCGACAATTATTTTATATCAGTTTTTTAATTATTATTTGTAAAGTCCGTTGCTCACTGGCAGCGGTGGAGGAAGTCTTCAGACTACGTTGATGCAGCGTGTGGGAGAAGTATAGATAAACTAAAGCAAGACAAGCTAACAGATGCTACAGAGAAGTGGATACAAACTGCAGGTTAGTGTTGTGGAAGATGTCGGTCTGAGGAACGTTCTCACGGTGCGTTCATGTCGCGTTTGGTGTGAACGCACCTTTAGGATCTCAACGAATGACGTCACGTATGAGCCTCAAGACGCATCGTCACCAGAATAATACACGAGTTGTATTCAAGGAGAGGACGACTAAAGCGACGGCGTTACAACATGATATGCTGCCAGACATCTGCCTTTTGAACACACCCCCTGCATCGCACAGTCTCCAGCGTTCTGTCACAGTGTGTAAAGGGAATACTGCTGTTAAAAAGCAAGTGTTTGCAAACCAAATGTTATTGCACTGTTGTTCATAAAGCAGTGCTTTTAAAATAAAAGTGCACAATATACTACTTTTGCATTAATTATTGAATTTTGCGCATAACAATGCGATTAATCGCAGAAAATAATGTGATTAATTGCGATTAAAAAATGTAATCGTTGCCCAGCACTACTTTTGTCACATTGTGAACGAGCTGTAAGTAAGCTCCTAATAGCATGTTCTAAAGAGGCTCTGAACCAGCTGGTGAAAATACTTTGTCTGGTCAAACATGTTCGCTCTTTGACCAGATTATGCCATTTACTGCAGGGCTTCTCCACCTCAACAGGTAAAGGCCCACATCTGATTTGTTTAAAAAAACATCCGAGGACCACCTTTCCAAATAAATGAAACCTGAATAGCTTAATAGTGGTTTTCCCCTCAGCCCCTCTGCGTTTAGATGCCAGTGGGCGAGACTAGCTGATCTCTAGTACGTTAACGCGGTCTCCTCATCTCCCCTTCCAGTGAACTTCTGAACTGAAGAGGATGATGAAATGAAATAAAGTGGACGACTGGAGGAGCCCAGCCCCCCCCCCCCCCCCCCCCCCCCCTCACCTCCACCTCTTTGAAGCATGGCAGGCCTGCAGCTTGTCACCCCTGCCACTTCACCCATGGGGCCTTTCTTTGGTCTGCCATGGCAGCAGGAGGCCATCCATGACAACATCTATACACCGAGGAAATATCAGGTGAGGAGGTGGCCGTCCACATGGATGTGTTCAATTGTAAATGCATCCAGGCTGAGGTGTATCAAGAGCTCTTCATTGCTGTTCTTTTGTATTGTATTGACTTTCCTCCATTAGCTGACTGTCTGTGGCCCTGTACTTCCTCCACAGGTAGAGCTTCTGGAAGCAGCTATTGAACATAATACTATCGTCTGCTTGAATACTGGCTCAGGGAAGACCTTTATTGCAGTACTTCTAACAAAGGAGCTCTCCCACCAAATCCGGGGACATTACCATGAAAATGCAAAGAGGACTGTTTTCCTGGTGAACACAGGTACAGGACACAGTGGCCGCCCTGTTGTTGATGTGACACAGAAAGATTTCGTGTCACTTTTGTGGACTATGAAATACATTTTGAAAACAGCATTGTTGATACTCAGATTTCATTCAAATGCAAGTAGTCGTTTACATTTAATTGGATCTTTGCTGTTTCTCTGGTCTGCATTGTACAGCTCTGTCTGTAGTTCAGCAAGCAGCTGCAGTCAGGACTCACTCTGACCTCCAAGTGGGAGAGTACACAGATGTGGAGGAGACCTCATCATGGACTGACCAACGGTGGAGTCAAGAGATCACGGAGAATCAGGTGTGCTGATCTGTTTTAATACGTTAACACTGGCTACATGCTTCCTGTCTGTACTTCCTGTCTTACTGACTGCCTTTCACATACAGAAGCCCTACAGTTTGGCTCGCACATGCACTGTGGATTAATTACACAGTTTAACCGTCATAGTGTGAAATGAAGCCACAAGATCAGCATTGATGCTTTCTGGTCACTGATCGCTGATGATGAAACATTGTAATCAACACTCCTGTGTTTAAATCAGCGGGAGCAGAGCTAGAAACGTTAGCAGCACCTTAGCTAACAGCTAATGGTTAGCATTATGATGTGTTCAAGCTCTAATCGGTAGAAATGAGTATTGGGTGATGATATTGATGATAAATCCTAATGTTATCACCATGTGTTCAAAGGTGTTTTGGTGATAAACTTGAATGAATCCAGTTGTTTGAAGGAGATGTTTTCACATGAATATGAGAAAGATATTAGAGATGAATTATGAGCTGTTTAACCTCTGAACTCTAGCTCTAAGCACATTATATTTCATCATTTAAACTATTACTGACAATCTTTTCTTTACTAATTGTTGAATAGTAACATAATAACAAATGAATAGGTTAACATTTAGAATTTGTGACGATTTCAACACTGACTTAAGAGTGGTTGAAAGGATCTTTTGGGACTGTGGTGAAAAATAGTCTGAAGCTTTATGTACCAGCTGCTTTAGCGAAACGACAACGAACACAATCTGTCCTGGCCAATGTGGTTCATTGAGCATTTGCAAATAAAAACATGATCGGGGCATCTCTAAACATTTTATTTGCTCCCTTCTTTTTCTGCCGATCCGATCTGTGACTCAAAACCGAGGCACGAGTCTTGTGGTCCGTTCCCCCCCCATGAGTGCACCGTGATCGAGCAGCCACACAGTGAGCTTTATCTAACTGTCCTGCTAAACTCCTAAAATACCTCCCAGTCTCATATGATGTGGTAAGAGCCGTACGATTAATGTCACATGATCAACATCTTTACTCTGTGATAGGAAAACACAAAGTAAGTGTTGGGATGGTCCTTCACTAATACCAGTGCGCTACAGCAGAAGTGTCCATCCTCATCCGATTTGTTTCTGACAGACTACAACTACCAAGGAGAAAATATGTGCTATTGATGCACATCACTCAAACAAGCAGCTCTGAATCATGGTCATCACTGCTGACAAGATGTCCTTCTCAACCTTCTCCTATACAGGTGCTGGTCATGACTTGCCACATATTCCTGCATGTTCTGAGGAATAAAATCTTACCTTTGTCTAAAATCAACCTGGTGGTGTTTGATGACTGTCACCTGGCCATCACAGACCACCCTTACTGTGAGATAATGAAGGTGAGATGGCGGTCGCAAAGTCAAATTCACCATCTTTTTTTTCTTTGCCGGGAGCTTTGTGAATGACCTGCTCTCCTCTCCCTCTGTGCAGCTGTTTGAGGGCTGCTCGTGCAGTCCCCGTGTCCTGGGTCTCACGGCCTCCATCCTGAATGGGAGGTGTGACCCGTCAGACCTGGAGCACAAGATCCAGAATCTGGAGAGGATCCTGAAGAGCAATGCTGAAACTGCCACTGACCTTGTGGTCCTGGACAGGTAAGACTAGGAGTTCAGTTAGCTACAAAGTGATTTTATTGATCACTTTGTTGGAACAGAGAGTAAAATCATCTGAGGAATGAGAATTAATGACAGCAAAAGACCAGCATGCCAGTGGCAGTGACTCCAAGGTGTCCGTTTTATATTTCAGATACGCCTCTCAGCCCAGAGAAGTGGTGCTGGACTGTGGCCCCTACGTGGATAAGAGCGGCCTCTCTTCCTGTCTGCAGGCAGAGCTGAATGAAGCGCTCCACTTCCTGAGTGACTGCAACATATGTGTTACCAGAGAGGACCGCGATCCCACGTTCATCTCCAAACAGGTCAGAGCTACAAAGACTCATTTAGCTTTTTCTATTTCTTTTCTGCACACAAACTGAACAAGTGTTTTATTCATGTGACGTCACCAAAGAAGTCCTAATTTAATAAAACGCTTTCCATGATAGGTTTGCTGAGAAGCACAGGGGATCCCTGCTCAGGATGTCCCTGACTATGACCACAGGTCCACTGCTCATTACTGTAACACGTTGAATATGTACTCATAAACGCTGTCTTTCAGAGGTTCGCTGTAATCCTCTTCAGAATAATCCGGACTATGACCATGTCAAATTTGTTATTAAGTTATTTTACTGTCTCACTCCAAACCGAATTGAAAAGTTGGTAATTCTCTGGCAGCAGTGGCGGAAGTGCCGAGAAAGAAGGCGTATTAAACCAAATGGTGATGTAGGTTAACAAAGAAGTGGTGCATGTCATTTTAATCCTGTGAAAGGGATTTCTTGTAGTTAGAAATCCACATCTTTCATCCTGTTGGGGAGAATTAATAAAGCTTGTTTTTTGTGTCACTGGGACATTTACAGCTTAAAAGTATTTACTGTTGCACTATGTAAGGAATGAAATGCAGAGTCACAGTCAGAAACTTTACTCTAATTGTTATCAAACAAAGGGAAATTCTTTCCCCTCGTCCTAAAATGGTCCTGAGTCGATACCAGAATACTTCCTCCTTCTGTGTGGTACACGAGCAGTACCTCAACCAGGGCCTTAGTGAGGAATAAGATGTCCCTGGAACTTCATTTAGAGCCTGGTCCCTGCAGTCGAAATACAATGAGTTCCTCAAAATGTTACTTGTCCCTCGGGGAGAGTTCCTGCTGTTGAAAAGAGGCTATAATCCCTGGGCCTCTGGAAGCCACTGCCCCTGCAGCACTGACATTTTGGTGACAAGGACAATGGCCCAGGTGCTAAATTTAGACCTAGTTTCCTCCGGTCAATATGTAGTTACAGTTTATGAGTTCATAAAGAGTTTAAGGCCGTAAGTGGGAGAAAAAAACCCAAATCCAACTGTTGTTCACACTGTCTCTGTCCTGTCCAGATCCTGGGGGACTGCCTGGCCGTGCTGCAGGTTCTGGGTCCCTGGTGTGCAGATAAGGCCGCGGGCATCATGGTGCGGGAGCTCCAGAAGTACATCAAACACGAGCAGGAGGAGCTCAGCCGCAAATTTCTGCTCTTCACAGACACCATCCTGCGCAAGGTGCACGCCCTCTGCGAGGAGCACTTCTCGCCCGCCTCGCTGGACCTCAAGTTCGTCACCCCCAAGGTCCTCCGGCTGCTCGAGATCCTGCACGAGTACAAGCCCTTCGAGCGGCAGCAGTTTGAAAGCGTGGAGTGGTACAACAACCGCAACCAGGACAACTACGTGTCGTGGAGCGACTCAGAGGATGAGGATGAGGACGAGGAGGTGGAGGCCAAAGAGAGGCCTGAGACAAACTTTCCCTCGCCGTTCACCAACATCCTGTGTGGCATCATCTTTGTGGAGAGGCGGTACACTGCTGTCGTCCTGAATCGGTAGGGCTCCGTCCTTTTCTTTGTGATGTTTATTATACTTTCATATGTGGCTGTTGCTGACCTTTTAATGTGAAGTAAAGGTCTTGTTTTAACCAGAACCTTGACCCTGTTGAATACACTGTTGTATTTCCTGGCCACTGCAGCTGAGAGAAGTAGTAAAATGTCAGTGACTCACTCAGTCTGCGTTTCCTCCTCAGTCTGATCAAAGAGGCGGGGAAGCAGGACCCGGAGCTGGCTTACATCAGCAGCAACTTCATCACCGGCCACAGCATCGGCAAGAACCAGCTGCGGAACAAGCAGATGGAGGTGGAGTTCAGGAAGCAAGAGGAGGTAAACGGGCATCACTCACAAGAATATCCATGGGGGGAACAGTGACCTGTGCACTCTACCTGGTAGTTTTTTGCAGCATATTGTATTATTTTTAACATGATTATATTACACTTTAATGATAATAGTCTCAAAGCCAATACAATAGGCTATATATTAGACCATGTTTGGCTTAGTACATAATTGACCAAACATATTGAAATGTGCCAAAGTTAGATTTCTATCAAGAAGTGATGCACAGGTAAGGGTTTTTTAATATTCGCCACACCCAACCCGTTATGAGAGCCAATCCACACCGCCCAAAACGCAACCGACCCGACCCTGCAAACTGCCAACTTCACGCATTGTAGCAGCACAATAGTCAGGATTGAGAGACGAGGCCACTGAGCAGCTGCAGCGGTCCAGAGCGCTCTCTTTGTTCTTCCGCTGTGGGAAGATCCCGCCTACATTATAGTTAAAATTACGTTCTTTATTGTTGAATAAAGAACAATTAAGAATTTTGGAATGACCTGTTCCATTCAGACCCTGTTTTTGGTACTGACAAGATACCATAACAAACTATTGAATTTTGTAAGTGTATTTCACTTATGTGGGAAGCTTGTGAATGTCAAACAAATTGTTGAGTTGTTATATTATCTCGTTAGATAAAATAGTTCAGAAAGCATTTCTCA
>NW_022280128.1:659044-676503 GCF_004355925.1 Anarrhichthys ocellatus
CCACTCTTGAACAACAGACAGCGTCAGAAGCGTCTCACCTGGGCTAAAGACAAAAAGGACTGGACTGCTGCTGAGTGGTCCAAAGTTATGTTCTCTGATGAAAGTAAATTTTGCATTTCCTTTGGAAATCAGGGTCCCAGAGTCTGGAGGAAGAGAGGAGAGACACACAATCCACGTTGCTTGAGGTCCAGTGTAAAGTTTCCACAGTCAGTGATGGCTTGGGGTGCCATGTCATCTGCTGGTGTTGGTCCACTGTGTTTTCTGAGGTCCAAGGTCAATACAGCCGTATACCAGGAAGTTTTAGAGCACTTCATGCTTCCTGCTGCTGACCAACTTTATGGAGATGCAGATTTCATTTTCCAACAGGACTTGGCACCTGCACACAGTGCCAAAGCAACCAGTACCTGGTTTAAGGACCATGGTATCCCTGTTCGTAATTGGCCAGCAAACTCGCCTGAGTTTGCCAGACCCAACAATGCGGAAGAGCTGAAGGCCACTATCAGAGCAACCTGGGCTCTCATAACACCTGAGCAGTGCCACAGACTGATCGACTCCATGCCACGCCGCATTGCTGCAGTAATTCAGGCAAAAGGATCCCCAACTAAGTATTGAGTGCTGTACATGCTCATACTTTTCATGTTCATACTTTTCAGTTGGCCAAGATTTCTAAAAATCCTTTCTTTGTATTGGTCTTAAGTAATATTCTAATTTTCTGAGATACTGAATTTGGGATTTTCCTTAGTTGTCAGTTATAATCATCAAAATTAAAAGAAATAAACATTTGAAATATATCAGTCTGTGTGTAATGAATGAATATAATAGACAAGTTTCACTTTTTGAATGGAATTAGTGAAATAAATCAACTTTTTGATGATATTCTAATTATATGACCAGCACCTGTATATTCAGGTGTGAAGTGGTGTCATTACATTACAGTCATTTAGCAGACGCTTTTATCCAAAGCGACTTACAATTCAGAGTCTATCACATTTCTACACCGTAGGCACAACTACGGGAGCAATTTTGGGGTTAAGTGTCTTGCTCAAGGACACATCGACATGCGACCAGCAGAGCCGGAGCCGGGTATTGAACCACCGACCCTCTGATTGAAAGGCGGCCCTGCTACCCCCTTAGCCACAGTCGCCCCGCCAATTTTTGATGTCAATCAAAAAGCCACAATATTATATTTTTCTCATCTTCTAAAAAGATAAACTAGTGAGCATGGACTTTATCTGTGGTTATTAACACTTGTTTCAGCTCTATTCTCTCTGGTAACATCATTGTTGGACAGTGAACTTATGCGTTAGGATTCTGATCACACTGGACTCTCGGGTTATTTTCTGTGTCTTCATTTAGATGTGAGTGGGTACGTTTGCTCCATATAGGACATATTTTAAGCTGGGATGAATTCACCTATACAAGTCTGTCCAGTCTCGGACAAAGACGTAGGTCTCTCTGGTCATTTTTCTCTTCTGGAGGATGTCTTGTGGTTTGACTTTCACACCTAACATTATAATTTGTCCTGCTCTGCGATCTCTTTCCTCGTCTCTCCCCCGCGTGTCACGGTGTGTGTACATCTCACACGAGTCAGGACACTTGTCAGAATACCCATATTTGATTGGCTGAGCTGCATAACCTGATGTGATTTACAACGCATTGGTCGGAGTGTTTCCTGCACCGCTGAACAAGTGCCGTAAATGCTGGATAAACTGCGCCGGGTGAAATAGAAGCGCTACATCAAAATGTAATAATTCTCAACTATTTGTAGGTTTTAGGTCCTGGGTCCGGAAACAACCGCGGTGCGCCAGTTAGTGACCCCTGTTCGATACATGATGTTGCGGGAGTCTATTAGCATTACAAGGCATTAACGTCAAATACTGTTACAGTGTGTGAATAACTCTGCTGCATAAAAAATCCCCTTCAGAATAAAAGCACAAGATTTTTATTTTTTTCAGGCAAAGGCCCGCGACCCACCAGTTGAGAATCACTGACATAGGGGTTAGTTAGACAGACCCCTTCCATCACTGTTATATATGTGTGTATATATATATATATAACAGCAACCGGAGCCTCATGCTGCCCACTGGTGGCTTTAAAACGAGACGGCTTGTGCTCGATATATGTGATACAGTCATGTGCTACATCTTCTGGAGAACAAGCCAACATCTCGATACATCAGCCACTCCATACTGCAAAGTCTTTAAATCCTCAATTCATTAAGGACAAAACATGTTCACTCATGAATCAGCTTTATCCAATTATAAGAATTATTATATATGAATAAAATGGTCATTCTAGGCAGCAAATACAGTACACCATCAAATGATTATGCAAGTAAATAGAAAACATAGTCATTACAACTGTTGAATATACAGATGTTACAGTAATTAGAATCTTAAAGGTCACATGGGCTACTACGCTCTAACTCATTTCATTACATTGCAATAACCCCACCAACGTTTTCATGATCAACATTTTCTTTCTTCAACTCCATGGTGCTCCCTCAGGTCAAAAGAGTTCCTTCAGTCATGTATGTTAGTTTTCCACGGCCACACCTTCTGAATGTCTTCGTTGCTCTGGTGCTCAGGTACTGTGCCCGGCTGCCCAGTGACCCATTCACCCACTTGGCACCCAAGTGTAAAACTGCTGAGAGGCAGGACGAACGCTTCCAGTCCACACTCTACCTACCCATCAACTCCCCTCTGCGAGTCCCTGTTAAGGTGAGGAAGAACATCTATGTTTTAAGAATTTCAGTCATGGTCACGTCCTAAAGCAGGCGAGCCCTGACTGTTCAACACTTGAGTGATTTTGTCAGAATACACTAATACAGTGTATAATCCAGACACTTATTACCGTGCCACTGTCTTTACAGGGTCCGACAATGATCTGTGCCAGACTGGCAGAGAAAGCAGTCGCACTACTATGTTGCGAGAAACTACACAAAATAGGTAAAACCTCAAATGAAATGTTGCAGATGTATGAGTAGTAAAAAATATTCCCTGTCAACCACCATAGAACGTTCTCCTGCATATGTCTGACCTTGTTATTCTTGTTCTCTTCCTCCCAGGTGAGCTGGATGATCACCTGATGCCGGTGGGTAAGGAGACGGTGAAGTATGAGGAGGAGCTGGACCTCCACGATGAGGAGGAGACCAGCGTACCAGGCCGGCCCGGCTCCACCAAGAGGAGACAGTGCTACCCTAAAGCCGTAAGAAAGTCTCATCCGTTACAGCTCGAGTTCCCTGAAAGCAAAGCCAATGTACATACAATGTATGTCTATGGTTTGTTTAATGGGACAAACACACACTCAATAACATCCCGAGTGACTGCTTCCCGAGTCATGTCATGGAGACGAGCCATCCCATAGCAGCTGTCGCCGTGGCTTGTCGGAGTAGAAAAAGGGCCGAGCAGAAGCCTCCCAGGATGCATTGCTCACAGGCTTGCTGCCGAGCAATGCCAGAGACCAGTTTCGTAATACACAGAGACATCAGTTTTAAAACGCCGCCGTTTAGGGGGAGACTTTGAGGAAGGTCTACTCACATAGGAGGACGAGGAGACACTGAGTGAGGTAGCACCAGGAGTACAAATATTCAGCACTCATGGACTCTTCTCCATACAATTTAGTTAGAAGAAACGTGTGACAGTGTGTGCTTGTGCTGCTTTAATGACACAAGTCCGTGCTGCAATACAGGCGGAGAAGTTACAGCCATCCTCCGGTTAAAGCCCCCCCCGCGCTCGCTGCAGGTTGAGTCCCTAGCTTTGGTGTACCTGTAATGACGAGGTCACACGCAAAGCAAACTTTTTCGGGCGCATACTTGTTTTACTGATGCAGAACAAATGATGTACATGTCAATGAACAACAAGCAATTAGGAATGCTCTTCTAGAATAATTTGTTGTTCTTGTCCTCTTCAGATACCAGAGTGTCTACGGGACAGTTACGCTGTACCAGAGCAGACTTACTACCTATATGTGATCGGGATGGTCCTCACCACCCCTCTCCCTGATGAACTCAACTTCCGCAGGAGGAAGCTCTACCCACCGGAGGACACCACCAGGTGCTTCGGCATCCTGACTGCCAAACCCATACCTCGAGTACGCCACCTTTAACACCTTTCAGACCAGACTAACATGTTTTCACCTCCTTTATTCACTTATCCAAGGAAAGAAATGTCTTCAGTGTCGTCCTCTCATCATCGGTTATGGGTGGTGCTTTCCTTCTGTCCAGATCCCCCATTTTCCGGTGTACACCCGCTCGGGCGAGGTGACCATCTCCATCGAGCTGCAGAAGTCTGGCTTTGCGCTCACCACCGTTCAGCTCGACCTCATCACCCGCCTGCACCAGTACATCTTCTCCCACATCCTCCGCCTGGAGAAGCCGGCGCTGGAGTTCAAGCCCACACTGTCTGACTCGGCTTACTGCGTTCTACCTCTGAATGTCGGTGAGTAGAATCGCTCTCGGTCGAGCCCGGTGGATAGTTTTGTCCTGGCGTGTGCAGATGCTTATCAGTGTGTGCGCGCTCTCTCTCTCTCTCTCTCTCTCTCTCTGGCCGCTTCTTTGACTCCTTCAGTTGGGGACTCCCACACTCTAGATATGGACTTTATGTTCATGGAGGACATTGAGAAGTCTGAGGCCCGCACTGGCATTCCTACCACTCAGTACACCAAGCAGAACCCCTTCACCTTCAAGCTGGAGGACTACCAGGATGCTGTTATCATTCCAAGGTACCATGGTTACTTGTATAAATGCTCCTGATGTCACTGGTTTGAGCTACATAATGACTGCCTCACTCTCCCTCCCTCCCAGGTATCGTAACTTTGACCAGCCTCACCGCTTCTACGTTGCCGATGTGTACACAGACCTGACGCCGCTCAGTAAGTTTCCTTCGCCAGAGTACGAGACGTTTGCCGAGTACTACAAAACCAAGTACAACCTGGACCTGTCCAACCTGAACCAGCCGCTTCTGGACGTAGACCACACCTCCTCCAGGTCAGCAGCACCGGGATCCTGACACTTAGATATAGCTGTAAACCGCTGTTCATTTGGATGTTTTTATATAATTACACTTCAACAGGTGGGGTCCCATCGGCCCTGTGCGGCTTGTGGGTGTGACTTTTTTTGCCGCGGCATCACCATTGAAATCGATATAACCTATGCGTTTATGATTATATTGTTTACTAGAGCACAAGCAAAGTTCATCAGATTTGAAATGTAGTCCAGAAAATGTAGGGTGAAAATTCTTTTTTTCCTTTCATATCACAATATACCATCCATCCATCCATTTTCCACCGCTTATCCGGGGTCAGGTCGCGGTGGCAGCAGGTCAAGCAGGCTGACCCAGACCTCCCTCTCACCGGCAACATGTTCCAGCTCATTCTGGGGGATCCCGAGGCGTTCCCAGGCCAGCTGGGAGATGTAATCTCTCCAGCGTGTTCTGGGTCTTCCCCGGGGTCTCTTCCCAGTTGGATGTGCCTGGAAAACCTCCAGTGGGAGGCGTCCAGGAGGCATCCTAATTAGATGCCCGAACCACCTCAGCTGACTCCTTTCGACGCGAAGGAGTAGCGGCTCTACTCCAAGCTCCCTCCTGATGACCGAGCACCTTACCCTATCTCTAAGGCTGAGCCCGGCCACCCTACGGAGGAAACTCATTTCGGCCGCTTGTAGCCGCGACCTTGTCCTTTCGGTCACGACCCAGAGTTCGTGACCATAGGTGAGGGTAGGAACGTAGACCGAGTGGTAAATTGAGAGCTTTGCCTTCCGGCTCAGCTCCCTCTTCACCAAGACGGTCCAGTGCAGCGCCTGCTTTACTGCTGCAGCCGCACCGATCCGTCTGTCGATCTCCCGCTCCATCTTACCCTCACTCGTGAACAAGACCCCGAGATACTTGAACTCCTTTGCTTGAGGTAGGCACTCCGTCCCCACCTGCAGGGAGCAATCCACCGGTTTCCGGCAGAGAACCATGGCCTCAGATTTGGAGGTGCTAACTCTCATCCCCGCCGCTTCACACTCGGCTGCAAACCGCCCCAGTGCATGCTGGAGGTCACGATCCGAGGAGGCTAACAGGACCACATCATCTGCAAATAGCAGAGAGGCGATCCCGAGACCCCCGAGACTGACGTTCTCCGCCCCCAGGCTGCGCCTAGATATCCTGTCCATGAAAATCACGAACAGGACCGGTGACAAAGGGCAGCCCTGGCGGAGGCCAACACCCACCGGGAACGTGTCTGACTTATTGCCGAGAATGTGGACACAGCTCCTACTGCAGTCGTACAGAGACCGGATCGCCCGTTGTATAGGGTCCGGCACCCCATACTCCCGCAGCATCCCCCACAAGACCCCCCGAGGGACCCGGTCGAAAGCCTTCTCCAAGTCCACAAAGCACATGTAGACTGGTTGGGCAAACTCCCAGAACCCCTCCAGTAGTCTTGCGAGGGTAAAGAGCTGGTCCACTGTTCCACGGCCGGGACGGAATCCGCACTGCTCCTCTTGAATCTGAGGTTCAACAAGCGGTCGGAGCCTCCTTTCCAGCACCCTGGCATAAGCCTTCCCCGGGAGGCCGAGTAGTGTGATACCCCGGTAATTCGAGCACACTCTCCGGTCCCCCTTTTTGAAGATGGGAACCACCACCCCGGTCTGCCATTCCATGGGCACTGATCCCGACCCCCATGCGACATTGAAGAGGCGTGTCAGCCAGGACAGCCCAACTATGTCCAGCGCCTTCAGCATCTCAGGGCGGACCTCATCCACCCCCGGCGCCTTGCCATCAAGGAGCTTTTTAACTACCTCAGCGACCTCTGCCAGGGATATGGGTGAGCCTCCCCCTAGGTCCTCAGGCGCTGCCTCCTCTGCAGAGGACATGTTGGTCGGGTTTAGGAGTTCCTCAAAGTGCTCTTTCCACCGCCCGACAATGTCCTCCGTCCGGGTTAGCAGTTCCCCCCCCCCTGCTGAGAACAGCCTGGGGTAAGCCCTGCTTTCCCTTCCTGAGCCGTCGGATGGTTTGCCAGAACCTCCTTGAGGCCAACCGAAAGTCCTTCTCCATGGCCTCCCCGAACTCCTCCCATGCCCGAGTTTTAGCATTCGCGACCACCGCAGCTGCAGCCCTTCTGGCCTGCCGGTACCTGTCAGCTGCTTCAGGAGACCCCTGGGCCAACCAGGCCTTGAAGGTCTCCTTCTTCAGCTTGACGGCTTCCCTCACCTCCGGTGTCCACCACCGGGTTCTCGGGTTGCAGCCACGACAGGCACCGATGACCTTCCGGCCACAGCTCCTAGCGGCCGCGTCCACAATAGATACTCCGAACTGCTGTTTGGTGCATCAGCACAAACCACAGTCAGAGCCTTGCTCCCCGCAACCCGTAGGCGCGTGGAGGAGACCCTCTCGCTCTCCGGGGAGAACTCCAACACAGCGGCGCTCAGCCGGGGGCTCGTGAGTATCCCCACTCCCGCCCGGCGCCTCTCACCCTGGGCAACTCCAGAAAAGGACAAAGTCCAACCCCTCTCCAGGAGCTTGGTTCCAAAGCCAACGCTGTGTGTGGAGGTGAGTCCAACTATTTCTAGCTGGCATCGCTCCACCTCCTGCACCAGCTCCGGCTCTTTCTCCGCTAGCGAGGTGACGTTCCACGTCCCTAGAGCTAGTCTATGCTGCCGGCGATCGGCATGCCCGGGCCTCCCGCCCGACCCACCGCCCGGTCTGCATAGCACCCGACCCCGATGCTTGTCCCTGCGGGTGGTGGGTCCACAGGGTGGCTGCTCCATGGTGTTTATTCGGGCTGAGCCCGACCGGGCCCCATGGGCAAAGGCCCGGCCACCAGACGCTCGCCTACGAGCTCCCCTCCTGGGTCTGGCTCCGGGAGGGTGCCCCGGTTTCCCTGGTCCGGGCGAGGTGGCTGTAGTCCGTGGGCTAACTATCATAGGGGTTGTTTTGAACCGCTCTTAGTCTGGGCTCTCCCCTGAAACCTGTTTGCCTTGGGAGACCCTACCAGGGGCTAATGCCCCGGACAACATAGCTCCCAGGATCACTGAGCCACTCAAACTCCTCCACCACGATAAGGTGGCGATTCGCGGAGGAGATCACAATATACATCGCAATATCACAATAGAGATCACAATATACATCGCAGAAAAAATCATTGCAATTTCATTTTTTTTTTTCCAATATCTTGCCCTATGTTACAATGTGTTCAATGGAACTCCACCAATTGTACACATCAGCCTGTGTTTTACAGGGTTTTCAAGTAGTATAAAGCCTTAAGTGCTCAGAGGGAACTGTGTGAAATCTCATGAATGTCCTCAAGTGATGTCACTCAAGTCAATATTGGTTGGAGTCAGAAAGAAGTGATATAACCAGACCCTTGTAGCCTGCTGCTCATCTCTGCTACAGGCTAGTAGCATAACCACACCCGGATCTCCCACCAAGCTCCTCGCAGGCCAGTTGCATTGTGGGTAATTAAGAAGCCAGGTTTTGACAAGGGAGACAAGTGCAAGGAATAAATAACTCAATCCCTCTGGATCTGCACTGTTATAGGAGGTTTTCACAATACTTTGAGTCAGTCCTTGAAACTGAGTCTTCTCTTATATGATTAGCAAAAGCCAAATTTGTCATAAAGCCCCAGTGTACTGACAGCACGTTGTACATGTGTTGTGTTGGGACAGGCCTAAAGCCGAGGCGCTTGTTTTCTTTGTGCTCTCAGACTGAACCTGTTAACCCCTCGGCACCTGAACCAGAAGGGCAAAGCCCTGCCCCTCAGCAGTGCAGAGAAGAGGAAGGCCAAGTGGGAGAGTCTGCAGAACAAACAGGTAACGGTGCCTCTGTGGTGGTCACAAGGATGGCAGCACTGTGCTGGAAAACACAGCCCCCTCATTCATGTCAGTGAGTCCAATAACGCACCGCGTGTACACTGTAATTGTATAGAAGGGGTAAAAGTGATTTTTAGAGTTCTGTGGGTGTAATAAAGCGCTGTGCAGCGTTTTGATGTCTGATAAACCTTGATATTCGTGGATCTGTTAGTTACACCTTCCTGGTCTACATTTTCACCTGAATCAACACAAACCCCTCCATATAGCGCTCGCTCACACCGTGTTCACTGATCAGTGGGATTTAAATTTGTCAGCAACACCGAAGACGCATTCTAGTTTTCATCAGCCTGCCTGTCGTCATGCTTTTTTGATTTTTATGTCTCCTAAATACTTTGAGGCAGATGTCGTCATCTTTGATGTGTTCAGTTACCATGGTTACATGTGTTGTTCACGTGTATGTACGTGAAATGATGAAGCGAGGACCTTTTGGACAGACATGGGCATAAACTATAGATAATTCAGGTTTATTTCAAAAGTTGATTTTTATTTAGTTTTTGAGCCGTTTTCATCATTTTTAACAGTAGAAGCTATTAAATATGGTTTAATCATGTAATGTATGACTGCACAGATACAAATCTGGTTTAGTCATCACCTGAAAAGAAGCAGATGCAGTCCCTGTATGAACTTAGGGTTTTTTAGTCAAGTGGGAAAGGGGCTTCAGACACACCAAATCTAACAGCCACTAACATCTGGGCTTTTGTCTTCAGTGGGAAAGGTTGCAATCTGCATTCATCAGGGACAAATGACTCTGCAGTAGCCACGGGTATTAAACGGATAAAAAAACCTCGGTGGTTTGTTTCGTTTAAAATGTGACACACAAGAAAAAGTAAAGTCAGGCATACGCGTCTACTTTTAGTGGGTTTTCCCCACTTTAAAAAAAACATTTACGCTTGGTGGAAAAAGGGTATGTGTGAGTGTGACCACCTACAGAAATGAGTTTCAGCCACGTCACCTTCCATACAGTCTGTCCTGCAACAGTCCCTAAACTACTGTTGTGCTTGTCAGATCCTGGTTCCAGAGCTGTGTGCCATCCACCCCATCCCCGCCTCCCTGTGGAGGAAAGCAGTGTGTCTGCCCAGCATCCTCTACCGCCTCCACTGCCTTCTGACCGCCGAGGAGCTCCGAGCCCAGACAGCCAGTGAAGCCGGAGTGGGAGCCCGGACCCTGCCCCCTGACTTCAGGTCTCCGTCACATATATGACTTCCTAATGATACGTTCACTTATTCCATTTGCTGAATCAGAACTTTGCGTAATGAATGGAACAATGGCCTTACACTATATTACTCTACTGTAACACTGCAGTTCAATTGCACAGAAGTTATTTATGCATAATCTCCCACAGTGTTAGGATGAAACACATGAAGTACGCTGGTAGTACTGAAAGACACCTGCTTACTCTGTTAGAATGAATCAAGAGATGTCGCCGCTGGTGTGTATTGGTAAATACTAGGGGTGTAACAGTACCTATATTTGAATTGAACTGTTTGGGTCCCCCTGAGACCCAAACAGCTGTTAATATCTACTACTCGCACAAGCAGAACAGAAGTTCTGGAGTGCGAGTTTTACCTGGAACATGTTTTTGCAGCACACCAGTTGCTGTCAGCTTTTTGCTGAGTCGTAGCATTCTAGTTGGTTTACCTCGGTTTGCCGGGGTAAGGAAGCTCAATGGTACACAAATTGTGTGAAATGGTATGCCGAAAGTTAAACTGAAGTCGGTTATATATGTGGATACACTTCTAATATTCAATTTTACCAGAATGTGCTGATTAGAGAATCTTTTTATCACAGCTGCATATATGCGGGCCCACTCAATCGTAGACGACACAACTTTAAAGCATATAATTAAAGTGCTTAACCTTTTTTTAAAAAGGTTAACCTATTTTTTAGGCCTCTGCTCGAAAATTGCATACCCATACTAATAAGAGTATATCTCTGGAACCACAAGGTCTATGTGAATACGTTTGGTGTTATAATAAAGGGAACACTTGTGAGATTTGTTCAGACGTGTAAATATCAGTATATATGCTACTGGTTAAGAGTAAATGAAGATGGGACACAGCACAAATTGAAAAGTTTCAGGTTCGCCTAAAAAAGAAAAGCAATTTCAGGATTATTATCTCTTTGGAATGATGCAGCTGAATGTCTAAACCTCTCCCAAATCATAGCACAATATGTGAACAGTCTCTCTGCAAAGTCTGACTTTGATAAAGTGAAGCAGAACAAAATTAGAGAGGTTTTAGTACAGAGAGGTCAGGCGAGGTCTCCAAAATGGTCATTTTGGCACCACCTGTGCCATTTGAATTTCTCATGCACCAAACTATATATTTCACTTTTATATCACTAATGGTGTTCAATACATCCAAATACAGCAGTGTTGGCTTTATTTTGAAAGCCAGAATCCTCTCTGTGTCTCTCTGTGTCATATCTGTGTCTCTCTGAGTCCTCTGTGTCTCTCTGAGTCCTCTCTGAGTCCTCTCTGTGTCTCTCTGAATCCTCTCTGTGTCTCTCTGAATCCTCTCTGTGTCCTCTCTGTGTCCTCTCTGTGTCCTCTCTGAGTCCTCTCTGTGTCCTCTCTGTGTCCTCTCTGAGTCCTCTCTGTGTCTCTCTGAGTCCTCTCTGAGTCCTCTCTGTGTCTCTCTGAGTCCTCTCTGAGTCCTCTCTGAGTCCTCTCTGAGTCCTCTCTGCGTACTGGAGTTTTTCTCGATGTCAGCCCCCTGTGAGTACGTAGGGCTCTATCTCAGCAACCTATTGGTCGATTTCAGTGATTGACACCTCATTTGAAGCGTTGGAGCCAATAGAATTGAGCTATACCCACGAGGACGAGATCGACAGCACTGTTAGCCAATCAGAATCAACAAGGCGCCGTCTATCTTGAAGCGTAGGATCCGATATGCTGAAAGTCAAATCCTCACCCCTGCTCAGAACGGCCCCACTAAACGTCCGGAATGATTTGAGTGAGACACAAGATATACGTTGAACAGATATCAGTGTGGATTTGCGGGGAAAAATGCTTTTTCTTCGTAAGAAGAATTTGCTGACCGTAAAGCGATAAAGCGTTTTGTGTTGCTGCTGTTCGTTGGCTCATATCTCAGTGATGCTTTTGTGGAGAGAGATGTTACGAATATGTGTGGAATCTGCTTGCTTTTTGTCATCTCGGTTTGTTTGCTGGCATGTAGCTTCGATCGCTAGGTCCTGAAATGTGCTGGGTGAGCTCACTCCTGGCGAAATATGAATATGATATTTTGGTAATTCTTTTAGTTGGTGTTTGAGTTGTGTTTGGATCATGTAAAAACGGTTTACATATTCTTGTAGCCCAGGTTCCGTTGTTTAATTTGATGTGCAACATCATTATATTCCTTTGTGATAAGTGCATTGTTAGACACGCTGTATGCTAAACTTTCTCCCTAGCCCCCGGGGGGCCACTCGGGCTTAACAGGTTTTAAGCCCTGCTACATTCACTGTATAGTCTTATGATGGAGCATTACAGAAATACTTTACATTTATAACAGACATTTTAGTTATTTATTTTAGTTATTTATTGGCAATATGCCGGTATTTGATTGCCTTATCTGTTAAAGTAAGAATTATGGCCAATAAGCCGTTTAATGTTAATCATTTAAAAAAATAAATGAACAAAAAAACTTTTTTTCTGCATTTTCTTTGTTATCCTGTTGAGCAGTTTCCCAGCATCCTAATGTATAGATGGTGTGTGTGTGTGTGTGTGTGTGTGTGTGTGTGTGTGTGTGTGTGTGTGTGTGTGTGTGTGTGTGTGTGTGTGTGTGGGGTGGGCAGGTACCCAAACCTGGACTTTGGCTGGAAGAGATCCATCAACAGCAAAACGTTCATCTCCTGTCCTGACTCCGGCAGTGAGGACGACGAGGGTCACTGTACGCACCAAGAGACTGAGAGCCCTGACCCCGATCCCCTCACTCAGCCCAGTAGTCACCCCTCTTCCCAGCCCGAGCAGGGGCCCCAAGCAGCCCCCGAGCCCGGAGCAGCCACATGCACGAGGAACCTAACCAACGGCACTGCCCTATTCGCCGACTGTGATGACGACGGCCACCACGACGAGCACCTTCACCAACATGACAATTGCCAACGCTCCCAGCCCCGCTCCCCTGGGCTGCAGAGTCCTGAATCAATGCAAACCACTACCTCAGTTCCCGTGCAGCCCTCTCACGGCTCGAAGAAGCCCAGCTCCAGTCCTCCGCAGCCTAGTGATGAATGTACACCGGGGAGGACCTCACACCACGCATATAAAGCTACCTCAGTCTGCAGCCAGGCGGCCACGGGTCCAGACGCCTCCATAGCACCTACTCCTGATCCGACCGCTGTCCCCCAGCTCGAAGCCCAGACCGGAGACTCCCCCAAGAGCCTGGGGCCCAACCCGGGCCTCATCCTGCAGGCCTTGACCCTATCCAACGCCAGCGACGGCTTCAACCTGGAGCGGCTGGAGATGCTCGGAGACTCTTTCCTCAAGCACGCCATCACCACGTACCTGTTCTGCACCTACCCCGATGCTCACGAGGGGCGGCTTAGCTACATGCGCAGCAAGAAGGTGAGACAGTTCATGACTTATTATGAGGACGACAGAGTATCAAAAGTGAATTGACAGTTTGAAGACATTTTATTGCTTCTGTGAATGCTAAAGTTGTGTCGCAGTAGCTGATTGCAACAGTTTAGGAAAACATGCACACATAGCACACAATTTAAAAAATAAAAATGTAAAAATATATTCCAGTTAAAGCTGCTATTTCTTACACTGTTACATTGTTTTTCAGGAGCTTTCACCCTTATTTTGAGGCCTTCATCAGCGGAAGTTTGCTCATTTGTCATGGAGATTTCCTTCTTAGCTCACATGATCACGCTGAAACCATGGCAATGAAGCAAACTCCTCCCACTCTAGAAGTCCTCACTCTTTGGCTAAAAGCTCCAGAAAAACAGATTTGCGTATTTACAGAAGCGTTATCTTTCTTACTTGTTTGGGTGTATGCTTGCTTGTAATTTACAACTACACGCTGAAGGACAAGTGTGACATTTTCTGCATGTTCAGCTGACCCGCTGTGCACTGACTATTATCCTTCCAGTAGCACCTCCCCTTTATTGGAGTTAGTTGATTTATGAAAATGACAATTGAATGTTTTTCCATTATTAGTGACAAATATCCTTTGTCCGTGTCGATGTGTCCTTGAGCAAGACACTTAACCCCAACTGTCTCCCGTAGCAGTGCCTGTGGTGTGTGAATGTTAGATAGTCCTGATGGGCAGGTAGCACCTTACATAGTAGCTCCTCCCATCAGTGTATGAATGGGTGAATGTTGACATGTAGTGTAGGGGTGGGAATCACCAAAGGTCCCGCGATACGATATTATCACGATACTGCGATATTCTGAGTATTGCGATAACATAGGCCTATATTGCGATTCATTACTTTTTTTAACTTCAAATTATGTCCCCAAAGGAAAACTGTGTCAACATGTTTTATCTAATAAGATAAAGTTTTCAGTCTGTTCATCTCACTTTAATCATTTTCATTGCAGCAAAATAGGATTGTCAAGCAGACAGACTGACCAACAATGTCATAAATGTTGCATGAACCTGACAAACTGAACTGTTTGTATTACTACACAGTCCAACTTAACTAAATGCAAACGTGTGGACTCAGTATATGAACTATAACTTATATAAGTAGGATATTAGAGTTATATAACTCAGTATAACTTGCGATGCGTGGACGTCGAGGGCAGAGAGACAGTTATGCGCTGCACTCTCCCCATGAGCCTGGCTACTGTTGGCAGATTTTACCCCGTTGTGAGGCCAGATGTCTCTATCTTTGTTTTGACCAACTTCCTACCAATCACGCTGACCCGGGACCTTTGCTGACCTCACCAGAAAATAACTCGGCACCATCTAGTGGACTGAACGCTATACAAGTACAGTCCATTTACAGGTGAAAGCAGACTAATACTCAGTGCATCTTTTGATTGGTCAGCTCTTCTCGTTAGTTTCACTAAATATCCAGGAACCAATCACATTCGATGTGATGAAGTTATTGACGATGGCGTGCACAGGTCTCGACTCATCCTCTAACCCTCTCCTCTAGGTGAGTAACTGTAACCTGTACCGTCTGGGGAAGAAGAAGGGGCTCCCCAGCAGGATGGTGGTGTCCATCTTCGACCCCCCCGTGAACTGGCTGCCTCCTGGCTACGTGGTCAACCAGGACAAGAGCAGCACAGACAAACTGGACTCGGAGGAGGTTAGTGGCTTTCATGCTTCTTCTCCACTTTATACTGCACTGCAGAGGGAGGAAATAAGAATTAGCAGTGTGTGTGTGTAAGAGAATGCTTGTGCTTAGTGACTCACAAATGTAGCACGTTCATGCATTGATTTCTGTCATGGATCTTGTCAGTGTTATGTGTTCAGCCCACTAGAGGGCAGGCTTTCACCTTGTCAGGCAGCACATGTTTGAGTCTAGACTATAATATATTATAATAAATGTAAAAACAACATGTAGTGCTATTACACTAAGATGATGATGATTATAATATCTCAATGTAGCTCTTGGTACAACAAGGCAGCTTAATGTGACTAAAAGACAATTCCAGGTGAAGAATTCAGAGAAACATACAACATCTCAGTTTATCATAACTCACTGCATACACAGTCAATGACTACGGCCAAAAAGGCCTTGTTGTTCTGGAGGGTTCCTAACTGAGTGAAATGACCCGGACGTATCAAAGTGGCAGCCGTGATAAGAGCTGATCCAATTCTCTGACTGCTAAGGAAAGGTGCTCCAGTGCTTCCTTTCTTATCTCCTTTAGCAAAGGATACACTGGACCATCCTTTATGAAAGAAAAGAAGATAATGCCGCCCCACAATTCCTTGCGGCAGCAACTTCAAATATATTTCAAACGTCTCCTTGTCATTTACTGTAGAAAATTGTCTCTCGAACTCAGTATTCATATTGTGAATAAATGTTTTGCTGTTTGAATGATGAAAACTGTTGGATATTGTTAAGCTTTCAAAGTGACATTTGACATTTTAGTGACATTTGCATGTGACAAATAATTATTATGATTATAGACACCCCCAAAATGTAGCAGTCTAGGCTTTCAGGGGTCTGAAGTGTCAATCAACGGTATTTTGCACACTGACTGGTATCCTTATGAAGTGTAGGGATGAACGTTGTAACGATGATGATTGCATCCATCATCCAGGCCAAAGAGGAGCTTCTGGGCAATGGGCAGCCTGAAAATGATGATGATGAGGACGATGAGGAAGGCGAGGAAGGCGAGGAGGTGGACGAGGATAGTGAGCTGATGCTGAAGGACGAGCCAAAGGACGAAGTCAACATGGAGGACGATCTGGAGTACTACAAGGAGCACATCAAGTTCATCGACAACATGCTGTTGGGATCTGGTGCGTTCGGTAAGAAGATCTCGCTGAGTGGCTTCCCTCCCCCTCTCGCCCCGACCTCAAGCTCCTCCCCCGCCACGGAGTCTCCGTACGAGTGGAAGCCCCCCAAGAAGCCCCACCACACCACCGCAGCCCACTACCCCTCGGAGCCGGCGCCCAGCGCGCCCACCGCAGAGGAGTTCGACTACAGCTCGTGGGACGCCATGTGCTACCTGGACCCCAGTAAGGCCGGGGAGGAGGACGACTTCGTGGTGGGCTTTTGGAACCCGTCTGAGGAGAACTGCGGCGCAGAGCTCGGCAAGCAGTCGATCTCCTACGACCTGCACACGGAGCAGTGCATCGCCGACAAGAGCATTGCTGACTGTGTGGAGGCTCTGCTGGGCTGCTACTTGACCAGCTGTGGAGAGAGAGCAGCCCAGATGTTCCTCTGCTCACTAGGCCTCAAGGTAAACATGTACTTCATGATTCAGCAGTGGTACTTTCTACTAGAGTGGGGGCTAGTTCATGAGAGAGCAGGCATTTTATATGACTGGAGTGGAAACTCTCCAACATGACTTGACATCTTTGTGTAGGAAGTTTCACAGCTGTCACACAGGTATTAAGAGTTGTTTTTCGATGACATCAGGTGTTACCGTTGGAGAGAGGGACCCAGACTGGAACAGTGGGGCAGAGCTGTCAGATCACCGCCATCGACCTGTGCTACGGCTGGCTGAAGATCCCGCCCCGATGCCTGCTGGACCATCCAGATGCAGAGCGAACTCTCAACCACCTCATCTCCGGCTTCGAGAACTTCGAAAGAAAGATCAACTACACCTTTCAGAACAAGGCTTACCTTCTGCAAGCCTTCACCCACGCTTCCTACCATTACAACACCATCACAGGTCAGACTTCACCTCACAGCGTCAGTTTACTGTACAGTGTTTGGGGATTAGAAGTAGCATCTGGTTATGAAAACTGTTGCTGGTAAAGGATGTCAAGGCATTGAGACATGAATCTTTGTTTAGATATGTTATATGCCTGTCGATGGACGATGGCAAAAATCCCATCCATCCTGTCCACCCCTTGATCCATTTATACATCCACACATCCATCTATCCATTCATCCGTCTATCCATCCATCCATCTATCCACACATCCATCCGTCTATCCACACATCCATCCGTCTATCCACACATCCATCCGTCTATCCACAC
>NW_022280128.1:676603-680420 GCF_004355925.1 Anarrhichthys ocellatus
TCCATCCATCCGTCTATCCATCCATCCGTCTATCCACTCATCCGTCTATCCATCCATCCGTCTATCCATTCATCCATCCGTCTATCCACACATCCGTCTATCCACACATCCGTCTATCCACACATCCGTCTATCCATCCATCCGTCTATCCATTCATCCGTCTATCCATCCAGATACATCTATCCCAGAGGTAGCCACCACAGTGCCCGCAGAGACCACGTGAGTCGCCCACAAGGCGTGTTCTAAAAATAGCACCAGTCACCATGGATCTCCGTCTAAAAATTTGAGTTGCTGTTGTAGATTTTGATGAATTGAGAGTGGTATGTGTTGAGAGTTGAGACTGGGATATGCTCAGCAGAGTTTGTGATAATTGTCTGAGGGCTTGTGACACTATTCAGATTACCCGTGGTCATTTGACTGTGACTCAGAAGTAGAGCGGGTCGTCCTTCAATCAGAGGATCGGCGGTTCGATCCTCCACTAGTCCATGTCAATGTGTCCTTGGGCAAGACACTTAACCCCAACTGTCTCCCGTAGCTGTGCCTGTGGTGTGTGAATGTTATAGTCCTGATGGGGCAGGTAGCACCTTACATGGTAGCCCCTCCCATGAGTGTATGAATGGGTGAATGATGACATGTAGTGTTAAAGCGTTTTGAGTGGTCGGAAGACTAGAAAAGTCTATACAAGTACAGTCCATTTACCATTTAATCCATTGTTGGTTTGTTGTTAGTCAATTGTTTGTGCTTAAATGTTGAATCTTGTATTCAAATGTCACCTCCCCACATGTATGACCGTTTATTTTGTTTCTCTTCAGACTGTTACCAGCGGCTGGAGTTCCTTGGCGATGCAATTCTAGACTACCTCATAACAAAGCACCTTTATGAAGATCCGCGGCAGCACTCTCCAGGCGTGCTGACTGACCTGCGCTCAGCACTCGTCAACAACACCATCTTTGCCTCTCTGGCCGTCAAGTACGACTACCACAAGTACTTCAAGGCCATCTCGCCGGAGCTCTTCCACGTCATCGACGACTTCGTGCAGTTTCAGCTGGAGAAGAACGAGATGCAAGGCATGGACTCCGAGGTGAGTCCTGTATCCCCCAAGAAAACCCACAGCTAGCATCGGTACTGAACAACAAAGCCCTGCAGGAAGAAACCTAATCTTTGCTGGAGTAGTTTTTTTTAACCCCCTTAAAATAATAGTCAGTATTAAAAAAAAAGAAGTTCTGTCTAAATAACAAGGCTGTCAGCTTCTATGAGTCTGTTTCATATGCCAATGCTTTTAGCAGTTGGATTTAATTAGCCTGTAAATGGCTATCTGTGCACCAGATCTCCTCTCATTCTACTGGAGAGGTACTCCTCTGCCCCAGGGACAGCAGGCTCATACACAAACATACTGACAATCCAGCTGAAAGGAATAAAGAACTGTACTGCAGGAATACAGTGTGGTACCACTCACTGTTCACTATTGGGCTCACTCCTCATGACTACATGATGAAGCTGTAAATGTAGCATGTAGTCTGTCAGTGAATGGTTTAAAGAGCAACTTAACACTCCCTTCATATATTTATGAAATGCATTAAAACCCAGACTCTCACTCACTGTCTGCATTGGACGTCTTTAGGGTTGCAAATGATTGTAGAATTTCAATGGGAAATTTTGGCACAATTTCAATATAAACATTGTACCATACAATAGTGTAAATAATTATTATATTTTATTTAACTGTTGACTTCCAGAAATTTCCAAGAACTTCCCATGGAAAGTTTCCACCTTGAATGTTCCTGGAATTTTGCAACCCTCAACGAATTTCATCTGTGATGATGATGAGGATGTTTAAGGGGAAGCTACCACATCATAAGTCTACTACAGCGCGCACAAACCTGACATCAGAGTCATTTCACTTTAGTATTGCATCAAAGTACTTTGTTTTAATAAATGACTGTTGATATGGTCTGCTGCAAGGGACATTTGTCATTTTAACCAGAGAAAGGATTAAGAAGCACCTACCTAAGATGTTTAGTGTACGGAGCCTTGCTATCTATTGAGTCCTTGTATTTCGCCAATCCGGATGTCAGAACCCAAAACAGGTTTTCAAAGTCTAACGCTGTTAATTTCCTCTTGCAACCTGATGCTTTTCACTGTGAATTAGTATCTGCATTTTATTTGGTCAGTGACAAATTGTTTCATGATAATAGAATCAAGCAGAAGAAAGCAGAGATTGTGGAGATCCCGGGCTCTGCTTACAGAGTCCATCATGTCGTCGTCAGCAGGTCTTTACATGCCGCGGCTCATTGACTGCTGGATACTGGATGTGCTAACGTTACAACCAAACTCTTCTTCAATCCCATGCAGCGTGTCAGGGCTTTAGCCAAACAACTAGCATGCTCCGAATGGCCACACCCCCGACAACGCTGTTAGCAGCAATACCAGGAGCCGAGCAACTTTTGCTGCAGGATAGTTCCAGGCATCCAGGCTTGGGTTCTCTCTAAATGTCTGGACTCATGTAATCTGGTCCCACTGGTTAAGGTTAACTCTCTCAAGTAACACTCGCATTTTAGGAGAGTGAGTGTCTGTACATCGTCAGGGAAACTCTTAATGTCTTCAGTCATTGTTCAAAAACGAGCCAACACAACTTGTAAGTCAGTGTTATTATTCTGCCTCCAGCTTACGCGTCGTCATGTTGAACAGAAAAGCATTCTGTCGTGCTGATTCAAAATATCCTTTTGTGTGTTTTGGCAACCAGCTGCGTCGCTCTGAAGAAGATGAGGAGAAGGAGGAGGACATCGAGGTCCCCAAGGCCATGGGGGACATCTTTGAGTCCCTAGCCGGAGCAATTTACATGGACAGCAGGATGTCACTGGAGACGGTGTGGCAAGTGTATTATCCAATGATGAGGCCACTTATAGGTGAGGAGGAGTGAAGGCACATTGATTTATCTACGCATTCATTATTTTGCCAGTCATGATTGTTGGGCAGTTCGTGCATGAGTGGGTGATTGCAAACATTCAGAATTTCTTCCAGTTGGGTGGACGTTTGAGGATGTTTATGATGACGCCTTTTTATCTCCTCACCACTTCCAGAAAAATTCTCTGCCAATGTGCCACGCTCTCCTGTGAGGGAGCTGCTGGAGATGGAACCAGAAACTGCCAAGTTCAGGTAGGAGACCAGCACCTATGACACCTATTACATTTATCATATGGAATATGTTATGGAACATATTCATTGTAGCTATGCACAGATGAAAGGATAGGGGTTAATGACTGTTTAACACCTAATTGTTAATGTAACTTGTGGCGTTATGAATTTCAGTACAGTTTGAATGTTTCATGAAGTTCAAGTACAACAAACCTATTTTGTAAAAAAAAAAAAGAAACGCATTTAACTTATCAAAGCTGCTGTTCACTTAAAGACAAAGTCCTCCTTTCTTTGTTAGTAAAGAGTTAAATCCCAACTCACAAATCCGTTTCTCCTCCTTCAGCCATTGAGTGTTAAAAAAACAAAGCTAGGTAAAAAAAAAAATCAACACCAAGCAAAATGTCATAATTTCTTCCATAACTTTCAATTTGAACTCTTACTACTCTGATTAAACCTCTGCTTAGGTTTTGTTTTCCAATAGTCACGTGCTCGCCCACTGACCAATCACAGCACACTCTGCACCTCACTGCAGAGCTGCACCTGGACACTGAGCGGCTCTGACACGTCAAAGAATACGCCCAACATGTCAAACTAAAGATCTGATAGGTTGAACACTATGGCAATCAACAATATTGTCCCCATTCACTTAAAGTGCACATGGATGCACTTGTGAGTCTGCAGG
>NW_022280128.1:700420-715511 GCF_004355925.1 Anarrhichthys ocellatus
TATATATATATATACAGTATGTATATATGGCACTAAATAGTGCAAGTTAGATATTATTGTAATGTTTCGGACCTTTGCCCGAGGAGATTTTCTCAATCTGGACCTTTTGGAATTGTAGTTGAAGACCCCTGCCCTGCCCTGCACTACTGCCTGAATTTTGTGTTTTCCTTTACATAAATGAAGACATTTACATCATAAATTGATCCAGAAAATGGCGAATAAAACTTCACCACAATGTGAGTGTTTAACACTTTACATTTTCTGTGTCTCTCAGGTAAAGTAGACATTGTATTGTAGTTGCAATGTATTTTCAATACTTTGAGTTTTTTTGGAGAATCATATCAATGAAATGAGATATCATGTCAGAAATGTGTGTCAAATTGGAGTAGTCAATTTCTGCTTTGACCCATTCAAGAAATAAATTAAATTGTCAACGTTTTATGTTTTGTTCTTGACTTTCTTTTCATTTGACTTAAATCAAGTAATGACCAATCATAGTGACTTATAACCAGCTTGTACTGCATCATACCATGTATCATGTATAAGTCTATTATGTATATTACTCAGTAGTATATTATATACATAATCAGTTGCAACCTCTTATAAACTCTCTGTGATTCTTTCATTTGGTTTAAATGTTAAAATCGTGAAATCGTTATCCTCAAGCTCTGCTTGGTTTTAGGAACAAGGCACAGACTATTTGCTGTAATGCTAGAACAGAATATGCACTTGCAGTCAAAGCCTGCTGCAGTCATGGTTGGTGGATGTATTTATTGTGAACTGTGACATGGACGGTTGCCACACATTTGTATGTGTTGCAAACTAACTTTCTGTCTTGGATTTAAATGTCCTACAGTTTGACCTAAACAACATCGTGTCTGCTGTGCAAGACTTCGGGTTTCTGGGATCCACCATCACCCAGGACCTCTGGTGGACCTCCAACGTAGACACCATCAGGAAGTTCAACCTGCCTCAAGGGGCTGCTGATACAATCCTCCACTGCAATCCTCCAGTCTGTTCTCCACGCAGCCATCACGGTGGGGTTTGGATCAGCCACCACACAGTCAGCACTGCAAATCATTGGGGGCCAGCCTGCCCTCCATCCAGGACTTACACACCTCCAAAGTCAGGAAGCATCACTGCGGACCCCTCACACTCTTTAACCAGCTGTTTCAGCTGCTCCCCACTGGGGGACGCTGCAGTACACTGAACGTCAGTCACTCGTGTCAATCTCCTCTAGCAGTAAATGATACACTTCATAGTTTAAATACTCACTGTTCTATCACGTGTTAATATCACTACTAATACAGATACAAGCATCACTGTATACACTGTCCATACTGTCCAACTACCTGTTCATCATTACATTCATCATTCCATATATTACAGCACCCTTTGCACTCGGCACCGTTTTACTGTTGATGATTCTATTGTGTAGATCTGTACTTAGTTGTCACCTTTGTTCAGCTTTCCCTGTTTTTAGAATCAGTAATCAGAAATACTTCACTGATGCCCAGTGGGAAATGAATAACAGCCATATGTCAATATCTGTGCATTACGAGCAGCAAACTCCTTGTATGTGTTCGTACTTGGCATTAAAGCTGGTCCTGAAATATGATGATTGTGGAGTCTGTCCATCTTTTGTGTTTTTGGATGCGTACATGAACGAAACAAAAAACAAACAAACATAAAGCTCAGCAAGGAAGTGAAAATCCTAAAAAATCTGAGCGTAAAAATACTTTAAAACATGTAAAGTCACGGAGCAGAGAGAGGACTCAGGACCACAGCTCAGTGAGACCAGTGGAAGCAGCCAAGGTCTCGCAGCTGTTTGTAGCAGGATACTGTTGTGGTTTCATGAGAGCTTTTATTTATCAAGCCACTTAACCTGAAGATCACTTCATAATGTAATACTGTGGAGCAATAAATAAAAGCCACCTTACGTATTAATGTTCAGTTTTTGTTGATACTACTGTAGTTGCGTGTGTTGACTCGGCTATATGTTTGGGAGTGTGGTGGTATTATAGTGGAATGTACTATGAAAAAGGTGTTTCTGATATTTTATCCACCTCACAAAAGTTATTAAATCAGCATAGGATCTCATCTGACTCGATGTAGATAACAATATACACATTACATATCCAAACATATTTATGAATTACAATTATAATGCTATAACATTGCACTGCGGTTTCTATTTCATGTATCATTTGACGAATAGTAGAATAATATTGAGTGCTCAGTATATGTATCATGGTGGTGATGTGTCTCCTGGTGGGCCGGTCAGATTTTTATTCCCATTGTTTACTAACGCTGATTCATCAAGATAGGTCAGAGGACTAGATGGGGAAAGTATGATGCACTGAGCTTATATGCAAAATGTTTTTATTTTTCATTTCTCTGTTTCTGTCTGAATCCTTCCAGCTGCCTCGTCAGCCTCCGCCATGAAAACCAGTGCAAACCAGAAAGTACCTGAGAATCAAGCTGCTGATTGAAGCCTTAGAGAGTGTTAGCGAATAGGAAAATGAGCTGACGGCGCGTGCTTAGGCAGATAATCAACGCAATGTCAAGTTTGTGCGACGGCGCGCCCGCTGCTGTTCTGTTTGTGCCGCTGTGATGGAGACGGGTCCTCCTACTCTCTCCGAGTGCTCTTCCCCTTCCACACCGTCTGATGAGACGCAAATATTGAAATGAGGTTTTGGGCGTCGGAGGCTCGGGTAGCAGCATGGGAACGGTGGGAGAGGTGCCACATAATTAAAAATATCATTTCAGCTCCTGCTCGGCCTATTTCCATCCAGCATTACCGCGTCTCCACAGGTAAATTGCTCCCTGTACTCCTGCGATGATGGTAATGAGCGGTGGTTAGGTCTGACACCACGTCTCTTTGATTTAACCTAAATGAGAAATATGCCATCAACGGGCGGCTCAATCATAGCGACTTTAAATGTGATACGAGCCCAGCTGTAACAGTATGATATTAGGTTGGCTGATGGAAAAGGGATACTCACACCATCAGAGGTGTTGCGTGTGTGTTATCGCTTGAGTCATGTCAACTCTTCTAAAAAAAACACAAAAAAACTATTATGCAGATAATAATATGTCAAAAACATATCAGCTTTGCCGTCGGCTCCGTCTTCGTCCCTCGTGTCTCTTCATATCACTCACGCTGCATTTCAATTAATTGTGCTCTTCATTCAAACGCCAGCAAAGATATGATTTGATCTCCTCCCACAAGAATCATCTGAGACGACATGTGATGGACTCTGAGACACTCTGATGTCAAACCTCCCTTAAATCCAGCAATAATATGAAAAGTTTCTTTTTCCCCTAACTTTTTGTTGAAGAGATCACAGCACAAATCCTTTAATAGTACGTTGCTTTCAGAGTTTTGGTCTGGAGAAGTCTGCTTGTGAGTGCAATGAGACCATGTTATCACAGTGAAGATTAGCAGGGCTCATGGGAGGAACCAACCAATCAGGTGGAAGGAGAAGACAACACAGAGGGAGAAACAGCTGGACAAAGAGTTGACCTTAGTATTCAGTTTATTACCTATAAGGAACGCTCAAAACTTAAAGGTTCTCTATACACTGTTGGCGTTGTTTGCACTGTTCATGCGCCGTTAGCGGCTAACCTCTGGCTCAGTCGTCTCCATGTTGAGAGCCATGCGGTGGCAATCCCTCAATCACAGATATTCTCTGAATTTCTTATTGAACACCTTCAATTTTTAGGGGATTGAATTCAATTTGCTTCTTAAATTTATTCAATCTGAATCTCGGCGTTGGAACACTCCATTCCCCGAAATAATTCAACTTTAATAGGAGTTAATTCAGCTGTTTATGCTCATTCTGACACCAGAACTGGCTTGAGTTTAGGCTGATGACTGATAGCTCCTCGTCTCCCAAACACTAAGAGACACGTTGTCACAGTTCAGCTCCACACCCTCCTCACTCTACTTGGCCTACCTCATTAGTCTAAACTCCCTTCACCTGTTCAGTCACCTGCCTCTGATCAGTAATCAAGCCCCTATACAGACTCCTGCCTCCCAGACACATTTGCCAGATTGTTCTTCGGTTCTATGCCAGACTCTCCAGCACACTCTCACGGACTGATCTCCTGTTACCGATCCTGCCTGCCCCTGTTTTACCCGCCTTGCCTGACTCCCGGTAAACCCACCCGCCTTCTGATCCTGACCCTGTTTGAACTCTGCCTGCTATATTTGAAGTTAGTAATAAAAGCCAAAGATCTCTGGAATCCTGTGTGATGCATTTGGGTCCATATACAACCCGTTACACACATACTGCTCCTGCCTCTGTAGGGGAGCCCAGCCCAGCGGAGTGGAGCTGAGCTATTTCCACTGTGCTAGCCCATGATTATTAGTCATTAGTAACTCAAGATGAAAACATTAACTTGATTGTGCCTGGTTCTCTGTAGTCAAAGCACGCTATAGCAGCACACATGCTAAGTCGGGTGATTGTTGTGTGCTTTGAGCGTTGGACCACAGTAATCAGCGTGTCGGTTTAAATTAGACACTGATCACGTGAGGCTCCTCTGTCTGAGGATCATGAAGCACCAGGAGAGAGGGATTGGCAGTGACATTTGGAAGATTTCATTGTGTGTGTGTGTGTGTGTGTCCGTGTGTCCGTGTCCGTGTCCTGGTTAACACAATGTCAGACTTTGAGGAAATAAGCACTAAGTGCAGGAAGAAGATTGCGTGTTATCATGGACACACACTTGTGAAATGTCTGTCTTGTTCATATCGTTGCGACTGCGTTTCATTGGTGCTCAGGCCGTGTTGTTTGCATTTGAAGACGATGTGATCCTTTCACAGGCTGAGACCGATGTACAGACTGTGGGCGGTGGATTTGGTTGCATAGTGTTCTGCAGCTGCAAAGTTATGATCGGCCACATCAAGCTTTGGCTCAGTAACATATTTTGAACCCTTGTGAATTCCTCCTCTGGGGATCAATAAAGTCTTATATTATATCAGGAGTTTCTACCATGTAACAAAATCTGGTAAAGCTAAGTCCCTTTCACAGGCTGCCGGCCGTGTCCACAGGACGACTACAGCAGACAGTAACTGCCACGTTACTGCTGCATATATATGGAGCAGAACAGCCAGTGGTGGGCCGTCAGGGCCTGCAAGGCCTTCTCTGCTGGCCTAAACAGAATCACAAAGCTATATCTATTTTATAATTTAATAATTTTTCTTAAATACACTACATGTATTATAATTTATAAAAATATTTCCCCATTATCTTATTTTCTCATTGCACAGCTCCTGTCTTCCTCAGTTGCTCTGCTTCCAGTGCAGCTTGTTTTAAGTAGAGCTTTTATCCAATCAGATTTCACCTCTGTGTCTCTAGGTAAGAACAGAGGCCCGAGGCCTGCAGACTCACATGTGAATCCATGTGCAGTTTAAGTGAATGGGGACGATATTGTTGATTGTCATAGTGTTCAACCAATCAGATCATTAGTTTGACATGTTGGGCGTATTCTTTGACGTATCAGAGCCTGCGGGCCGGCCTATAATGACGTCAGCATTATGCTCAGTGTCCTTGTGTAGCTTTCCCGCGAGGTACAGAGTGTGCTGTGATTGGTCAGTGGGCGAGCACGTGACTATCGTGAAACGAAACTTAACAGCCAGCAGAGACTGATGGGTAGTGAATCACATCGCGTGATGCAGCTCAGCCAATCAAAATGCATTCTGACTGACTGAGCTGCACCATGATAGAGTACTGAGCCGAGGAAAGACATTGCAGAGCAGTACGTTCAACGTTGAAGTTGTGAAAGTAAAATCCAATGTTAATCTCTTTGGGTCGCGGCTTGTCATTAAGGAATGATGGCGAATCCCACAGCCAGACCAGCTGAGAACATTATATTTTCCTGAATTTAGGCTTTTGCATTTTCTAAATGCTCGAGAATTATTCAAACGACTCGTACCGAAGGGTTTAATATGAAGATGTACATAGTTGCAGCATTAAAAATTAGTAATAGCTGTGGTGCCATAATGTGGTTATAAGGTGGTATTTCAGCTGCAGGACAGCAGTGAAGGCCCAGGTATAAAATGAACGGCCCGCCACTGAGAACAGCCAATCCTTAAGAAAAACAAAAAACAATGGAGAGCGCTTCTTGGACAAACCAGCATGCCCAGGCCCTCGTTAGTATTTGTGAAGAAGCCACATGTTAAACATTTCAATCCACCTTTCTCTTGCTATTTCCGTCTAGCACCACCATGGAGCCAGAGTCTCTGCTCTCCTCTGTAAGGTGAATCTGTAGTGGCTATTTGTCAAAGAGGAAAACAATGAAAACCAAAACTTGCATCACAAGGCCACTGATGCACCATTTCAGTCAGATTGTAACTCGGGCAAGAAGTTCAATGTCCAGTCGAGATTTGCGGTTTAGGTTGATTTTTTTAAATTTTATTTATTTATTTTTTTTAATCGTGATCAACAGCAAAGCAGTCTCTCTCTTGCTCTGGTAAAAAAAGAACATGTCTCTTTGTGGTGCATCACCTGACGCTGACCCACCTACTATATCTCTTCATCTAAACAGAAGAGACCAGGCCTAGTGTCAACAAAAAGATATTCTCCCAGAGGAGATATTAAAAACACAAATACAAGTGATTGACAAAAGAGCTGTGACACTGTTTACACAGAAAAGTTGGTAAACGGTTGAAGTAAAGGCGCGACTCAGCGTAGCTTTCCTCCAGTCCCACCCTCAGGCTGACATTTCAACATTGCAGCTAATAAAACGTCAGCCCAGGGTCCAGTTACGTTACTAGTGGGTCATTCTGCAGCGCTTAAGGTTAACTAGATGGTGGTCTTGCTAAAACAGAA
The DNA here is from genome assembly GCF_004355925.1 of Anarrhichthys ocellatus. Taxonomy (NCBI): domain Eukaryota; kingdom Metazoa; phylum Chordata; class Actinopteri; order Perciformes; family Anarhichadidae; genus Anarrhichthys; species Anarrhichthys ocellatus. Next base: position 707,254 of record NW_022280128.1, read on the forward strand.
ATGACTGATATGCTGTGGAAGGCAACTAGTGTGTCTGCTTGATTATGACACTTTTAAAATATTTTTTGAAAAAACATTTTAAATGCTGAGATATCTTATTATTCACCTGCAAAAGTTTGTGTTTATAGTGTTTCTATTTTGTGCAGTGCAGAACAATTCCATTCATTCAGAGAGAGAGAGAGAGAGAGACTCCCCCATCTTGCCTACCAATGGTCTTTCTTGTATTAATTGTGTAATAACTGATTAAGGCTGCAAGCAGCATTGATCACGTTGACGCTTTCTTGACTATCAGACACTGCGTGCATGAGTTGGACCTTATTTAAGACGTGGCGCAGTGACGTCGTCGGGGGCATAAAGCTCAGATGTTTTGAGTGTCTCTCTGAATACTATTTTAAATGTAAGCCTGTAAAGATAGAAAAAAAACCCTTAATATGTGTTAATGCGCTATAGTGTTTGTAACACAACAGACTGTCAAAGTAAATGCAGTTCTCTAAACCAGCTGTGTGTTTGTGCAGGAGGGTCTGTGTAGTAAGTTAGTAGGAGTCACAAGAGCAGCCGCAGAGAAAAGGACCGGCTGTAAATACAGAGGCTGAGGGAGAGAAGTGGGATAAACTTGCTGTTAGTTCAACACTTGAATTAAACACTGACACTTTCATTTGCAGATGTTTAGTGATCTGTTTTAGCATTTTCAGAATGTAGTGTGGATCATTCATTGCAACCTGAATCTCACTGTTTACTGCTTTACAAGTATTATTGTGTCGCTTTGGATAAAAGTCTCTGCTAAATGACTGTATTGTAATGTAATTTATACGAATACCTACTCGCATGGCTTTAAAACTATTGTTGGCTCACTTTTGCTCTTCCAACATTATAAAATGCTTATATTTAGTTAACATGTTCTTCAGAAGGTATGCCCCCGACCCCCCCTTAGTGTGGACCTCTCTGTCTCTGAAGCCCTGCCTATGGCCATAGTCAGAGATGGGCAAAGATACATCAAAATGTATTTTAATACAAAATACCCCTCAAATAAATGTATCAAAATAAAATACAAAATACTGGTGCCAGAAAATGTAACAAAATACAATACATGTATTTTGTATTTAAAATACAGGAAATACTTTTTTCTGGATTTTCCATTTTGTCACAATTTGGTATAGCAGAGCATTCAGGTTTGGGCTATATAATGTACACAAAGCTCTGGTGAACCCCACAAAAAGGAAGAACAGTCACAGAATGTCAGTGTAACTAAGCACATCTGTGCTTGTTGATGGTCCTTCTTGAACATCATCTTGCTGAGACATGTTGTCCACCTGGCCAACTGTAGAATGTATGAAATAATAAAACTAAGAATACTTTCATAATATGCCTTTTAAATAAAATAAATTGGATATTTAATGGTTTTTTTTAACAAATGGACATCTACTATCATAGCCTGGCTAACTGTGAACTATATTATCTGCCAGTAATTGATATGGCATTGATATGATATGGTATTGATTGATATGGCATTATGATATTCACATTGAGAAGATACAGCATAACTTGTAATACAGTGCAAGATTAGATGGTCAGACGTCTCTTGATAAGGTTATCATGAACATACAAGCTCCCAATCTCCCTCTTCCTATAGCTAGCTACTCCACTGATAAGTTAACTTGCTAAACACTGGCTATGCACTAGCCTAGACAGCATGCTAGCGTCATTAGCATGTTAGCATTGAGCTTGATATTGTAACCGTCCATCACCATGTGTATAGAATAGGCTATGTACCCAGACATCAATTATACATCTGTCACACTCGGATAAAATATTTAACTTGACAGACAATCTGTTAAACTTGAAGATCTGAAGACTGAACTCGTGAACTGTTTTTTGATTTCTGAAGAAAGTATTTTGAGTATTTTAAATACAAAGTTACTCCACTCTAAAGTATTTTGTTACAAATTACGTTCGATTTTTATCGGCCCTATCAAATACAAATTACAAAATACTCAAAAGTAATTGAAATACGTATTTCAAATACAAGTCTCTGGCCATGGTGTGGATTTAGATTAGATCATTGAGCTGCTTGAACTGCTGTTTCCAATGTTGGGCACAAACTTTGAACCTCATGTCTCAAGATCAGTTCTCAACAACGGTTTCTTTAGAGACTTTCATTGACCGTACGACCAGATCATACTGTATATTCATTTACACTCGAATGCATCTTCCAAAGAGTCAAAGACTGGCTTAAGATGGGATCTCTGTCACAAAGCACCAGATAAACACACAGAGTTGTTATCAAGCTAGTGTGTTGCAAGGAAACACATTGTTACATTTTAAAGCCTCTGACAACTTACACCTAAGAAGTAGGTGGCACTACTAAAACATTCAGCTTATTCCAGCCCTTCATTGAAGCTATATTTACACAAAGGCAAATATTTCAATCTATGACTCCGAATGGAAATATTTTAAATGCATTTTGCATCATTAGATACACATTTCTCAAAATGTCTGCCAGACACTGTGCCTGTCTGTCAGTCTAGTGTATGGTGAGGAGAATAGTATGTAACCACGTGCTTGCCCCAACTGTCCAGCATCATTCAACCCGTCAGCAGCACAAAGGTGTGATATTAAGTGGGATTCTTTAGCTTAAAACTTTCTGGACCCTAGCCCTATTTTTAGGCCTCTGCTCAAAAAGAGTGTATTTCTGCAACTACAAGTTCTTTTTTAATGATTTTGATGTTATAATAAAGGTAACACTTGTGATATTTGTTCAGATGTGTAAATATCAGTGCATATGTTACTGGTTAAGAGTAAATGAAGATGGCACACAGCTCAAATTGAAAAAAAGCCCATTTATTGGTATTATTTCTTTGAAATAATGTAGCTGAATGTCTAAACCTCTCCCAAATCATAGCACAATATGTGAAGTCTCTGCAAAGTTTGACTTTGATAAAGTGAAGCAGAACAAAATTAGAGGTTTTAGTACAGAGAGGTCAGGCGAGGTCACCAAAATGGTCATTTTGGAAACATCTGTTCCATTTTAATTTTCTATACTATATAACTATATATTTCACTTGTTTTATCACTAATGGTGTTCAATCCATCCATTTGGCTTCATTTTGAGCCGGTTTGTCTCTGAGCCTGTTTGTGTCTGTGATCCATGGATCTATTCTGGTCTGACCGCAGTTTCTCTGTGTCTATGTAAACCTAACTCAGCAGCCCATTGGTCGATTTCAGTCAATGACCCCTCCTTCGACGCGTCGGAGCCTATAGAATTGAGCTGGGACAACGTGGGATTGATTGACTGAATCATTAGCCAGTCAGAAGCAAAACCGCGCCGTCCCTCGCGAAGCGTAAAATCTGATACGCCGAAAGTCAAATCCCTTCCCCCAGCTCCCCTACGTTAGGTAGACCCCCCTTTCTTCACGGAAGCAGTTCAATGACAAACATATTTGAATGGAAATAACCGGGAATTTATCCGTTCTCTTCACGAAATCAGCTCACGGTGAGGTGCGTTTATGATTATTATTGATAAAGCGGTTTGTGGTTATGGTGCTTGTTTGCTCATAGCTCTGTAATGGTTTCACGGAGAGAAATTCTGAAGATATCTCTGGAATCTGTGTCGAATTCTCTTGCTTTCTGATGTATTGGTTGTCCGTGTTAGCCTTTAGCTTTGTGTTCGTAGCTTTGTCCGGAGTGCGTAGCTCGCCGAGTCATGGCGAAAAATACGTGATATTGTGGTACATGTTCTAGTTGATTATATTAGTTTGTGTAGAATTGTGTTTGGAGTGTGTAAAATGGCTTCCATGATATTGTTCCCCAGAATCTCTTGGTTAAGTGGGTATAGAAAATGTGTGCAACATTCATTATATTCGTTCCTGAGAAGTGCATTGTACGACACGCTGTACACTAAACTTTCTCCGTAGCCCCCCCCCTATCCCCGGGGGGGCTCTCGGGTGAGGAGAGTTAAATTAAAGTGCAAAACTCACCCACCTCCCTTTGGTAACAACTGTAATCAGGTGTCTGATACTCTTGTTTCAGGGGTCACATCGCATCACTGAGGTCCATGCTGCACACACACTTTCAGTTGTTTTCAATAAAGACTACTTTTCAAAAGTTTGGAATCACCTGTTATATTGATATTATTATTATTCTTACCTTCAATAGTAGCTATTTTACACCAAACGTATGTTTTACATTCAAAATAGTTTAGGGCTTAAAAGAATAATAATGAAATGATTCAAATGTTCACTTTGTTGATGTCCCCACAGTGTTGCAAGGAAGGGGAGAATACTGTTTTTATTTTCCCCCAAATTTGATTTAGAAATTGTTTCCAGTCCAGAAAAGCACAAGTGACCTTCGATCATTACTAAACCACAATGTATTGTGGAACCTGTTTTTCTGTCTTTGGGCCCTCCGCAGACTGCTCACTGGTTAGATAGAGTAAGTTTGAGTCCATAGATGTTCAGCTGATATTTACTGACGACTTGGGAGTGAGGTGTTTTGGTCTCGATGTACAAAACGTTGGCAAACCCTTCACATAACATCTATTTGTAAAGAGGACCCTAAAACCAAATCAAAAATATATAGTCGTTCTGAATCAGGCTGTTGTGGAAAGAGATTCCAGACTTGTGAACGGTAGTGTAGGTGGGTTGAATGAGACAATGGGCGCCTGGGCACACATCAGATAAAAGCCCCCTGCAGGCAACAGTTTATCGTAGTAGTTTTGAATTTTAGCTTGTTAACCATGTTTGAAAACTGCATGTAAACTCTATACAGCGTGTATTTTGTTCACACTGGGGATGAAGAGAGGCTGACTAACTGTATTTCAAAGCCACAGATGATCTATTTCTACTGACATAAAAACAGCCGACATTATAACAACATTAACATAAGAAAACAGAGCAAACGTGATGAGGGAGTCACAAAGCAACAGAGCAGAGATACTCAGCAGTCAAACGTTTCAAATGCTTTACTAATTAAATGTTGGCTTGTATAGTAAGTGGGCCTAGTAGTTGTAACAGTACAGTAGCTGCCTCAGTGTGGAATGTGCTGTCAAGTGACACTGTGCTCTTGTGCCTCACTTTACAAAAGTTGATCTATCCTCAGAGGACAAAACTGTCCCCTTCTTAAAACTGCTCTGAAATATATTATTTTACACTTTTACTGAGTTAAATCTTTTAACTGACTTCAGTCCTGATCATAACCAACGTTACCAAATATTCTTTGTTTCAGAATTTGAACCTTTTAAATGCTAGTTTGTTCCACTGTTGTTATGGGAAAACAACAACACAAACATTGAATTATATTTATTATACTAAATGCTTTCACAGTCTGGCATATGTCAATGAATGGCAACAACATTGATTTTGATGTATTGCATCAAACATAATACAGCAGCAATGCCCCTAGTGGAAACCAGAAGAACAGCATATATTGACCAGTAGGGACAACATTTGAACATGTCTCAATCTGGTGGAAACAAGGAAAACTACTATTTTGAAGCCAGGGCTCTAGAGTGAGAGCCTGATACAATAGAATGCATCATTTTATGCTGTAATGCTAATGACCAAGCATGCAAAAGTGTGGTTACTAGGGGGGGGGGGATCGATTCTTGGGTGCATCGCGATTCTCTCTTGAACGATGATGTCACACGTTGGCCCACGAGGCACAACATTCATCTCAACCTTTTTACGGACACTAAAGCTAAAGTCATGGTGTGACTGAGGAAAACGGGTACGATAGAAGAAACATGCTCCAGAATCTAGAGTCACCGTAAACGTGCACTGTATCCTCCATGTATAGGTTCATATTCCAGATAGTTATTTTTATACGAGAGCTGAATACTCATTTGTTTGAAGAGAAGCCTCTATTATTTATCTGTGAATAAGAGCAGCTTGTTATGTCTCATGACTGAGAAGATGCTGAAGTCTGTGTTTATAGGCTACAGGCCCAATTTGATTTATTTTCTTGTTGGTTGTCTTTGCAATGATTGGGAATGTAACAACATCTTCTATTTGTTACTAATATTGAATTAATAAAAGATAATGGAAGTCAATTAATCTTTTTTTTTTTTTAAATTATGAATCATTACAAATATGCAGTGTTTTAAAAACACAAAAAGAGTCGCAGTGAGAAAAAAATAAATCATGTATAGAAAGATTTTGATGCATCACGATGAATCGATAATCGTTTTATAATCGCACCGTAGTCCTCTGAATGGGAACTAATGGAATAGTGAGGTGCCTAGTGGTTCCCTCCCCTAGTGGATGCGTTTGTCCGTGAGGGTCTGCGAGTCTATATTTGAGCTACTCTGTTTATTATACACTTATTATGGAGCTGAATTTGAACTGAAAATGATAGAAAAAGGGTAAATGTCTAGCAGTTAGCAAGCGCTAAAGTTACTTCTGGAGATGTACCTTTCTGTCTTAATCTGTAGGAATGAATGCAGAATGTTAAGTTGTGAGAAGTAACTTTAACTGACTGAGCATGCGTCATAAATATTCCAAAGTCATTTTTGCCTGCTGTGGGTTTTTATGTAGAAATTGAAGTGTCAGACAGCGCAAAGATGAGTTGCCTGCGCAGATGAAGAAAGGTCTGAAATTACGCTTAAGCTATGATATGTTTCTGAAGATACAGTAGAGGACAATTTCACACACAACAGCAAAACTAAGTCCCTCTAGCTCCTCCCCTGCAGGTAGAAGAGGCTGATCAACTTGTTGAGGAAGCAGAGGAGAGGAGAAACGGCCTTCAGCTGGACGCAGAGCTAGAGAAGCTGAAGCTGGTGCGTGCCGAGGTGATGGAGAAGAAACAGGAGCAAGAGCGCCAGATACAACAACACACCGTAATCAAGGCTGTCATGGAGCAGGCATGCAGGATGAGTAGGGTACTTTTACACGCAGAGAAACTAAATCTAAATTTGTTTATTGCACATTAATAGTCCATTATCAAAAGGTCCACTTACTTAAACAGAGGTTTCCAAAGTTTTAAGATTGTACCACGATGCAACAAACCCCATTTTAAAACGTGACGGTGGATCTCAGATCGATGCAGCTAATTTGGTAACGTTTCTCATTTAGTTAGAAGTGGCGCAATAAGTCTTAAGTCATGGTGGTAATCCTCCCGCAACCTTGATGCATCTGATCTCTCAGTGATCAGTGATCTCTCAGTGATGAGAGATCGGATGATCTCTCAGTAGGCAGTGATCTCTCAGTAGGCATGAACACTAAACATTACATAGATAGCATTGCTATGTGAAATAACACCTCCGGCCCCGTCTCCTTACAGGTAAATGTCTTCTTTTAGAAAAATCATTTCTATGGTGTGTGTAGAGGTGGTCATGGAATTGTTTTGAGTCTGAAGTTAGATTTTTGAGCTGCAACTTTAACATGTGTGTTAGTTTAATAATGTGCAGGACCTTGCGGATCATTTATATATCGTAGTCTTCTCCACATTCGAGATGATTTCCAGGAGAGGTAGAAAAAGGCGTACCAGCAGGTCGACCAGCTGAGAGGATCACTGCTGACACTGGAGGACAATGATCGTCTGCAGCGGCTGCAGAAGAACCTACTGCTGTCCCGGCTCCAAACCAAGTTAGACAAGACGCGTGCTGAAGCGAAACACTGGGTATCAGAGATGACACTGAGCGTACACCAAATCAAATGTTGCCTACATATGCAGCTACCATCTTGTGTGAAATGCACTTGTCCCTCACAGGAAAGCAAGTGGAACCACATTCAGGAAACGGCTGCAAAGAAAACAATCTCGCTGGGACAAATTAAGATGGCGACCCTTTGCCTCTATGAAATGACAGGTGACAGAGTAGCTGACGGAGCTGTGGATAAGAGTGACACAGTGAAACAGTTTGATAAGGTGTGGACCCTGACAGAGCAGAGATGGTTATGAACAGCAGAGAGACAGAAAATAAACTGACAGTTTTCTACCGTTTCCTCCTCAGGTCATGATATTCATGCAGGACCACGAGGACATACTTAAACAATATCAAACTCCCCCACAGCAGAATGATGGACAGGATAAAGACAAGCCTGTAAGGAACAAAAAAGCACCACTCAGAGACAGAATATAGATTTCTTTACTTGGTAAAGGCAGGGTCAACACCGGGAGGTCAGCCCAAAAAGCAAACAAATCCAAAAAGGGGCAGGCAAAAATCCAAAGTCGACAAAACAGGCAGGCAGGGTCGGAACAGGCTGTGTGTGTGTGTGTGTGTGTGTGTGTGTGTGTGTGTGTGTGTGTGTGTGTGTGTGTGTGTGGAG